>NW_010180141.1:725-983 GCF_000695765.1 Mesitornis unicolor | reverse complement strand
GGGGTTTTGGGGTCTTGTTCCAGTCCCATAGAGATTTTGGGGTTCCCTGAGTCCCCTCCTTGCCCCATAGGGGATTTAGGGTCCCTTTTATGCCTCATAGGGGTTTTGGGGTCCCTGTGTCCCTTCCCTGCCCCATAGGGATTTTGGGGTCCCCCTGTTTCCCCTCCTGCCCCATGGGGTTTTCTGGTCCCCTCTCTTTCCTGGAGGGGTTTTGGGGTCTTTGTGTCATTCCCCTTTCTCATAGGGGTTTTGGGGTCT
>NW_010180141.1:355-712 GCF_000695765.1 Mesitornis unicolor | reverse complement strand
TTGGGGTCCCCTTCCCTGGCCCATAGGGGTTTTGGGGTCTCCTCTTAGTCGCATAGGGGTTTTGGGGTCCCCCTGTTTCCCCTCCTGCTCCATGGGGTTTTGGGGTCCTCTCCCTGGCCCATAGGGGTTTTGGGGTTCACTTTCTGCCCCATGGGGTTTTGGGGTCTTGTTCCAGTCCCATAGGGGTTTTGGGGTCCCCTGAGTCCCTCCTTGCCCTATAGGGGTTTTGGGGTCCCCTTCCAGTCCCATAGGAGTTTTGGGGTTCTTGTGTCCCCTCCTTGCCCCATAGGGATTTTGGGGTCCCCCCGTTTCCCCTCCTGCCCCATAGGGGTTTTGGGGTTCCTTCCCTGCCCTATA
>NW_010180141.1:0-307 GCF_000695765.1 Mesitornis unicolor | reverse complement strand
CCCATAGGTGTTTTGGGGTCTCCTCCCTTTCCCATAGGGGTTTTGGGGTCTTCTCCCTTTCCCATAGGGGTTTTGGGGTCTCTGTGTCCCCTCCCTGCCCCATAGGAGGTTTGGGGTCCCCCTCTTTCTCCTCCTGCCCCATAAGAGTTTTGAGGTCCTTCCCTTTCCTGCCCTATAGAAGTTTTGGAGTCCTTTCCTTTCCCATAGGAGTTTTGGGGTCCCCTCCCTGTCCCTTAGGGGTTTTGGGGTCCCCAGCACCCCCAACCTCCCCATTTCCCCTCTCTGTCCCCCCCAGGCCGAGGGTTCG
>NW_010180140.1:2333-2583 GCF_000695765.1 Mesitornis unicolor | reverse complement strand
GTGGGGACAGGGTGACACCAGGGACCCGGTGACATGGGGAGGGGTTGACACCAGGGACCTGGCACTGGGGGGACAGGGTGGCACCAGGGACATGGTGCTGTGGGGAGGGGGTGACACCAGGGGACCTGGCAGCACAGCACATGGCCCCCCTCTGGTGGCACAGCACAGTGACAGGGTGACACTGCCTGTCCAGGGTCCCCTGTCCCCGCAGTGAGGCCCCACCAGCGCAGGGGACCCCGCGGCCGCGCTG
>NW_010180140.1:0-2252 GCF_000695765.1 Mesitornis unicolor | reverse complement strand
CCTCGGCCACCGCCATGGCTGGGGGCCAGCCCGGGAGCTGCTGTCACCAGGGGGGTGGTGTGGCCGTGGTGGGAGTCCCTGGCTCCCTGTATCCCCCTGCCACGGGGAGGGGACATGGAGGGGTCCCAGTCATGCTCATTGTCCCCAGTCCTGTCCCTCAGCGCCGGCGTCACCCCCTGCCCCGGGGTCACGTCCCTGGTTCCTGAGAGTGGCCATTGAAAGAGAAATGGCTTCCTGGTGGCCCTGCTGCCTGTCCGTGCCAGGCTGAGACCTGGCAGCTCATTACATGCCACAGGTAGTGGTGACACTGCAGCCCCTCGCTGTGGATGCTGGTGACACTGGGGACAGGACCTTCTCCTCCCCAGCACCCCCTGCCTGACCACCCCTCTCCTCTGCCCACAGGTTCCAGAAGCACGTGCACACCTACCGCATCCTGCCCGACGAGGAGGACTTCCTGGCCGTGCAGGTGGGCAGCGACCCCCTCCCCAAAAACAGGCACCCCCCCCTGGGGTTTGGTGGGGCTCAGGAGGGCTTGACCTTGGCACTGTGACGTGAGTGTGCCCAGGCTCAGCTTTGGCTCCGTGTCATGACTCAGCTTTGTCCCCATGTCACGAGTGTGCCAGGGCTCAGCTTTGTCCTCGTGTCACAACTCAGCCTTGGCTCTGTGTCAGGAGTGTGCCAGGTCTCAGCTTTATCCCCATGTCACAAATGTGCCAGGGCTCAGCTTTGGCTCCCCCATGTCACAACTCAGCCTTGGCTCCGTGTCATGAGTGTGGCAAGTCTCAGCTTTGGCCTCATGTCATGAGTGTGCCCGTGCTCAGCTTTGTCCCTCTGTCACAACTCAGCCTTGGCCCCGTGTCATGAGTGTGCCAGGTCTCAGCTTTGTCCCCATGTCATGAGTGTGCCTGTGCTTTGGCCCCATGTCATGAGTCAGCTTTGTCCCCATGTCACGAGTGTGCCAGGTCTCAGCTTTGTCCCCATGTCATGAGTGTGCCTGTGCTTTGGCCCCATGTCATGAGTCAGCTTTGTCCCCATGTCACGAGTGTGCCAGGTCTCAGCTTTGTCCCCATGTCATGAGTGTGCCTGTGCTTTGGCCCCATGTCATGAGTCAGCTTTGTCCCCATGTCACGAGTGTGCCAGGTCTCAGCTTTGTCCCCATGTCATGAGTGTGCCTGTGCTTTGGCCCCATGTCATGAGTCAGCTTTGTCCCCATGTCACGAGTGTGCCAGGTCTCAGCTTTGTCCCCATGTCATGAGTGTGCCTGTGCTTTGGCCCCATGTCATGAGTCAGCTTTGGCCCTGTGTCATGAGTGTGCCAGGGCCCAGCTCGTCCCCATGTCACGACTGTGCCTGGGCTTAGCCTTGGCATTGTGTCATGAATGTGCCAGGGCTCAGCTTCAGCCCCATGTCACGACTCAGCTTTGTCCCCATGTTATGGGTGTGCCAGGGCTCAGCTTTGTTCCCGTGTAACAATTCAGCCTTGGCACTGTGTCATGAGTGTGCCAGGTCTCAGCTCAGTCCCATGTCACAAGTGTGCCAGGGCTCAGCTTTGTCCCTGTGTCACGAGTTTGCCCGGGCTCAGCTTCGGCCCCATGTCGTGACTCAACCTTGGCACCGTGTCACGAGTGTGCCTGGTCTTGGCTCAGCCCCATGTCACGAGTGTGCCAGGGCTCAGCTTTGTCCCCGTGTCACAACTCAGCCTTGGCACCGTGTCCCGAGTGTGCCCGTGCTCAGCTTTATCCCCGTGTCAGACTCGCCCTTGGCCCCGTGTCCCGAGTGTGCCCGGGCTCAGCTGGGCCCCGTGCCACGAGTGTCCCCGTCTTGGCGTTTTTTTTTCCCCCGCCGGTATTTTTAGAGACACAGAGGCCTCTTTGTGCCGTCCTGGCGGGCAGGAAAAAGCCGCCTCCGGGTGGGAGGAGGCCGAGGGAGGGGCTGCTGCCTGCACCCCCCCTGCTTGCACCCTGCCTGTCCCGGAGGACAGGCACAGCACTGCCGTGGGGTGTGCATGGGGGGGGTCTCTGCACCAAGGGGGGGGTCTCTGCATGATGGGGATGCGTGCATGGGGGGGGTCCCTGTACTGGGGAGTGGTCTCAGCACCAGAGTGGGGGGTCTCTGCCCTGGGGGTCCCTGCATAATGGGAGTCCCTGCACTGGGATGGGGGTCCCTGCACTTGGGGGGGGTCCCTGTATGGAGGTGGGTCTCTGCATAGGAGAGGTCCCTGAATGATGGGGATCTGTGCATGGCAGGGGGAGT
>NW_010180139.1:828-1115 GCF_000695765.1 Mesitornis unicolor | reverse complement strand
ATCTGGGTACAGCCACACCGAGCATCCCAGGGCACAAAGGATGCTGCTGCTTTTTTTTGGTTTTGGGGGGGATAATTAAATAAAGTGAGCCCCCCACCATAGCAAATGCCCAAGCAGAAGGAAAAAAACCCCACTTCCTTTCTGATTTTAATAATTTCTTTATTAAAGCCTGATACAGAGGTGGATGGGGAATGAAAATTAAAAAAAAACCCAACACCTAAAGCTCTCAATATTATTTCGGACGCATAATTAATAAAACTAAACCAACCCAAACACGAGCCCTGGGA
>NW_010180139.1:0-802 GCF_000695765.1 Mesitornis unicolor | reverse complement strand
CATCCCCATAATGATTTTGGGGTGTCCCCCCGCTCTGTTTTATGGAAAAAGAAGCAAATTCGCAGCTGGATGGGGTGCGCTGCGCCCCGGCTGGATCCAACCCTTGGGGCTGATCAGCCCCAGCAGAAGCAGGGGGACGCTGGGCCCTTTTGGGGGCAATCCTGGCAAAAACGGGGCAAGACGTGGTCAGCAAGCAAGGGAAAAAATCAAAGGAAAACTACCCGGGTTGAACTGAAACGCTACAAAAATCAAGAGGATTGATACTAACACTAATTCATCAGTTAAAGCCCTGGTCCGTAGAGTTTAGGCCCTGACCAGGATCCACGAAAAGAAGCTTTTCTATAAAATAGTCAATGTTGCTATAGCTTCTCTAGTATGTACACACACACACACACACGGCCCCCGCCGCGGGCGGGAGCGCAGTCAGCCTTCAGAAATAAAATAAATTACAAACTCCCCCGATCGCTGGCATCAAATGTACAGAGGACTCCCCGCAGCTGCTTTTTTTGTTTGTTTGTTTGTTCATTTTTTCCCGTTTTTAAGGTGCTTTTTGGGTCTTTTTTTTTTTTGGTTCTGAGCAAATCCTACCTGCAGAAGCATCGGCATAATGGGTTTTTTTGGTCTTTTTTAGCGTGATTATCTTCGTTGCAAATATATAAAATAGAAAACCCCTTTGCTGGACTATTTACATCATGATGCTTGTTAGCATGGAGAATTCGCCTACGGGTTCCTTGGGCTCTTTCCCCTGCTCGGTGCCCAGGGTGGCCTTGGGGACGGTGCCACGGGGTGGGGGACAGCCCCC
>NW_010180138.1:66381-67724 GCF_000695765.1 Mesitornis unicolor | reverse complement strand
TCCAACCGAGCGATTCTGTGATTCTGTATTAGCCATATCTTTGAATAGGAGGCTCATTAAATCTACAAAACAAACTATAAATAAACAGTAGATAGGCACTAAAATGAAAGAGGGCAAAGTCCATGCAGACTGCTTGGCTCTTGTGAATGGTCTGCATGACAAAACCAGTCTCAGCGTAGGAGCTTGATCTTGTGCAGTGCTCAACCCTTCTGAAAGAGCAGTAGTTTGCAATCGGCTTGAGTTTTGTGTGTGTAAGTTTTTGGTGGTCCTACCACCCAGAATGTGAACAAATGGGTCTTAAACCTATCTTTAAAAAAGGAGAAAGATTGAAAGAAATTGTGGGGAAGAGAAAGCTACCTGTGGATGCAGTAACAGCTGTGAAATGCATAAGGGACCTTTGTGTAGGGATGGGTTGTAACCTGATGGGTAGTAAAGAAAATAACTAGTTGAAAATGCAGCAGGGAAGATGAGGTGCACGTGTTAGGAAAAATATGTAATCATTCAGGATGGCAGTGCACTGGGGAAATAATACTGCAAGGACTTGGTGCGGATGCCATGAGGGCTCCCAATTTCAAAACAGGTTAGACAGGCATCTGTAAGGAATGACTTGGGCATTCCCTTTGCTGCCTCTAGTCTCCTTCTAACCCTAACTTACAGTGATTGCAGATGAGGTAGGCCTCCTAATACTTTTATCACAAGGGGAAAAAGGATGTCACAGGTTGAATTTACAGACTAGTGATACCCTATGGTATCAGCAATATGGCTCATTAAATCAATGGAAATTACAAATGGTTGACAGCTGCGCACTGATCTCAGACTTTGGAAGCTTAAATACATTTTGTGATTGCTGTCTGACCGGTTCCTTTGTGAACAAATTAAAGTGACTGCTTAGTCAGGTGAAAATTTGTCACCGTGTTCCAGTTCAGGGCTACTTCAAAATGCCAACACTGGTACTGTTGAGAAAGATTCAAACTGTTCCTTTCTCACTGACTGATTTTATGTAGGCAGCATTTCCGTCGCATTAATTTATCCCATGCTTGCTTGCTTTTTTAGCATTCTTGTCTTGAGCTGTGATCCAGCTCTGCTTTTGTATTTGCTGCCTTTTGGGTGTTTTTTAAGGTTTGTTGTTTTGTAACAGACAGTATTTCCCTCTGCCTAGAGATGACGTAGAGCAACTGTAGAGGGAAGACTGGGGGTTAGTCAGGAATTCCTGAATTCTGCTTGCTAGTCTGTCTGTGAGCTAAGATAAACTTACGTGAGGACCATTATTGTTCCTTAAATACATTTTGTCTCTTGGCTACTTGCTGGCATCTTCTGTTGCAGTGTGTTTTACACAAAGTGTT
>NW_010180138.1:45877-66350 GCF_000695765.1 Mesitornis unicolor | reverse complement strand
TGCTGAAGTGCTAATGCCCGTCTCACAGTTTCCTTCCCAAATATTAGAAACTTGAACCCCCTAGAATTTGTTTCAGAGCTGATGCCGCTATTCCTCTGCAGACATCTGCAGCATTCAGATCATATCTTACTATGGGTTATACTCTGAGTACGTCTGAGGGAAGGCTTTATGCAGGTAGAGGCAAAATGGTAAATGGGCATAGCTAGTAGTTGAATTATTGTACGTGTAAAACTGCATGTTTGTCCTATTTTAGCCATATTCTCAGAAGACAGGAATTCCAGTGAATCTGCCTGGAAGAACAGAATTTCTCTATCTGCCGTAAACACTCCAGAGCCAGCAATGATGCACGAGCCTTTAGTTGGCAGCCAGAAAAGGAAAGCAAGGAAAACTAAAATAACACATCTTGTCCGAACAGCAGATGGCCGAGTGTCACCAGCAGGAGGGACACTGGGTAAGGAAATGGGAGTTGAAATTTTGTTAAAATTGAATGGTTGGAGATGGCATTGGAGTCGCAACAAAGGATTTTTCAGTCAGCTTGGTTTCACACCTGCTCAGAAAGGTCATTCTTTAAAATACAGGTATCTATCAACTGGGAAATCAGTGAATCCATAATGGCCAACTTACTTTATTTGAATGCCCAAATCTGTCTTCTCTGCCTGGATATTTCTCTCTTGGAACTGAGAGCTGATACAGGGAGAAATGGAAAATGGTTACCTTCCATAATTTCTTTCCAGTGCAGCAAAGACATTGCCCTGCATGTAGTTATAGGATGTAAAGATGAATTCCATGTTCTGACAGGCAGTGCCACAGCCCTTGCAGGAGTTTTCTGCAGTTAAGATAATCTTTCAGGACTTCTGTATCTAAAACGTACATAAATACTCTCTTGCCTGACTTAAAAGATCAAACTCAGTTGAATCCAAAATCAGTAAACTGCTTCATAAATCATAGTGTTACGCTTCTGCCCAATGCTTTGGTCAGAATAGGCTGCAGCATGAATCACATTATACTTGGAAATGCCAGGTCCTAGAGGTAAAGATTCTGTTGACACCAAGCTAGTCAGTTTATCAATGTGCTGGTGTGAATGTAAGGGCTAGATTTGCAAACTTCACTTTCTTTTATTGCAGAGGAAAAGCCAAAAGAGCTGCCACAAAATACTCTTCAAAAAACATCAAGTGCAGAAACAGACTGCAACAGTGAACGCTCCAGAAATGCAGAGGCAGAAGAAAATTATACTATTACATCAGATATGCCAGCGGTGTCTGCATTTTTTAGCTTAGCTGCTCTGGCAGAAGTAGCAGCCATGGAAAACGTACACAGGTATGGTTTTATTTTCCCCTTGTTGTCTAAGTGAATAGTATGTGACTGCCAGCTTGTTGAGAAAGCATATGAATTGCAGACTGTTTAATTTGGCCTGTGTTTCCTCTTCCACAGCTTTCTATGAATGTCTGTTTTACACCACTTGCTCAGTAGTGTGAAGTCTTCACCTAAATGACAATGTAATCTGTTTCACTAGTCAGTAAAATGATCCTCCCTGTTAAGCTTGCTTACCATTTTTGTGTATAAACAGGTTCATGTGTTTCTTGAGATCTAATGATTGAGGTGCCGTCTGTCAGATAACAGTGGATTTAAATAGCTCTCGCATGCTAATTCACATCTTTCAGCGGCCTAAGACCATAGAGAGAATTTCATATAACTTCAGCCGAAGTTTTTATGCTGAATGTGGCTGAAGAAAGATAACTTGTTATTTTTACTCTTGTGCTTTGCTGTGTAGGAGGCAAAGCGCCTGCAGAATGTCATGGGGCAGAACAGCTCTGGGTGGTGGAAAGCCACATCAGTTGGGTTTGGTCCTCTCAGTTACCAAGTGGACCGTCCACACAGATAAGGTGGAGAATGTGCAGGTTACTTAGGGCTGTTGTGTCAGTTCAGCATGGTCATATCCTGCATGCGAGACCTGGGATGGGAGGAAACTAATGACAGAAAGCCCTCCTTGGCTCTTAATTATCCAGTGGTGTTCTTCCACGCTGCAGCTTATTGGAGGTGAAACCTCATCCCTTTCTACAGTGAAAAGTCAGTCAGGAAGTGCTGGGGCAGTTTGAAACCATCACAGCCTCTGCAAATGGCTTTTGAGAGATTGCCACCTGCCAAAGAAACTCCACAAGGCAGTGGTTGGTGAAACCATTCACAGCCTCATTTTACTGTTGATCTTGTGGCCCACATCGGCCAACTCTGTGCTGTGTGTTCAGACTGTGCATCAGACATTGAAAGGCTTTTTAGAAACTCAGGGGCCTTACAGGAAAAAAAAGTCTGCCGAACCCAGCCTGCTGGCTCTTATCTGCAGAAGCTGTTGTCTTGCTTAAGCAACATTGTTTTGGGAGAGAAGTGTTTTCACACTGCAGTTGGCCTGACCTTTCCTCCCAGCTTTGCAATACAAGTGTCTGCTATCAAGAGAGCAAAAGTCTGAACTCATTTCTGTCATCTTCCGTGGTCAGAAGCCACGAGGTGAGACTTGGGAAGTGCTGTGCCAAGCTCAGCTCTCACTCACACCCTTGTGGTTTCATTGATTTCCATTAACATTGACCAGAATTGCACAAGAGCAACAGGATTCATTTTGCTGTGATATTTCTCCCTTTATTCCTCTAAGAGTTCTTGTCCTCTTCTTGTCCCTGTTGAAGTGAGGTAATGTTTTACATACCCTTCTGTTTGGGTCTTGCTTTCTTACTCCCACCTTTTGTCATCTCATCTCAAAGAGCAATGCCGCACTTTCCATGAGGCCTGAAAGCACCAAAGCCAGCGAATGTCCAGCAACTGTTGCAAATTCCAGCTTGTAATCACCCCAGGGGAGGACTCTCTCCGTAGAAACTTAGCCCTGTCACTCACAGGCTTGGCAAATGGAAACCTAAATCTGATGGGCTAGGTGTTCCTCTCATTTCTACTCTTTTGACTGTTTGTTATGTTTTACAACACATTTTTTTGTCTGCAAATAGCCGGAAATGAGAAGAATAGCTTTAGAGTTTTGCTTGATGTGCTGTTTCAGCGACTGAATTTAATTATTAAATAATTTCACAGAGCCTCAGGCAATGGAAGCCAAACTCCTTTTTAAATGTAATTAGAGCTTGTCTGGAAGTGGCAGCATGGTTTTCATTTGAAAGCTTCTGTTAAGCTTTATTTACCTTGTGCATGCCTCAGTTAAGAGCTGTGAGCCTGAGCTGCGTTTTGTGCCAAGGCCACTTCGTTGTGCTCCAGTTGTGTGAAGCCCATTGGTGCCTCCATTTCTGCAAGGGTCTTAGCTGTGCTGGAGCGAGGTAAAGTGGTCCTTGGGTAAATAAGAAGTGGGCCCCAGATTTTCGTTGCTGCAGATGACACATACTGTAACAAAAATAGAACCTGACTTGTGAGATTAGATAACAGGCGGTGGTGACGTGCTTTGTGTATGTATTTTAAAAGGCAGGCTGCAAAGGAGCTCTCCCAAGTCCATCTGCTACCGTGATTGATGTTGATTTCCAGCACATAATACTGGCACAGTTTATTTTTATGATCCCCTGTGCCAGGGCATCATTTGTAAATTAGCACTGCTGTAGTAACGAAAGTGGTGTTGTACTGGGCTGATGAAGTGTTAAGTCATGAAACTTGAAGTAATCCCAATGTGCAGCTCTGCTGATGAGTATATTTCCATATTGCTTAAAAGCTGGCTTTTGGCTCGCATGAACATGACATATGCGTCTGTGCATTTACCTTGTGCCACACATGAGCCGTACTCTGCTTCTGAGGACTGAAGCCATTCCCTTACAAAATGAGTGACAGCACTTGTGCACTCTTAACTTACCCTTCAGCCATGCATTTTGTTTTAGGTAGTCAAATGCCATCACATCTTTTTTTTGCCTGATTTTGCATTATGTTGCAGGTTGTCCTCAGGGTATTGTCTTACTGCTGCGGGAATACCTGTACGAAGAGAGTGTAACAGATGCTACGTGGGCATCTGTAGCAGCAGGGAGTTACAGTGCTGTAATGTCGGATGTTAAACCATACCACGTGCCGCTTTCCATCCTTTCTGGTCTGAGAATAGCACCTCCTGTGCTCCAAATAATGACGGGTGGCTTTTCTTTTCTTCTTTTGCAGGAGTCAGAGGGCCACGCCTCTCCCACATGACGGACAGCCAAATGAAATGTCTCAGGCTCCAGTGCTTATTTCCTGCGCTGACCAGTGAAGCTCCACTTTATTGTAAAACATTGTGCTTTACCTAATATCCTAGCCTTGTCTTTACCAAGGGAAGCTAGTCAGTCCATGATGGAAACTGTAGACTGCAAGCAAGTGCTTATTGCTCTGAGTGGCCCAGAATTCACTGGAAGCCTGACGTTAGCAACTTGAGCCAGGTCCTCAAATCAGAACCCAGTATGTAGGAGGGTGATATTAATTGTCTATTAATGAACAGCAATGGAATGATGCCAGAGGTTGCTTTCTATTGAAGGCTTTTAAACAGTAAGTAGGTGGTTGGTGTGAAAAAGGCTGCCTTTACTGTTAGCTCTCACAGAGTCTCTTTTACCAACCAGAGAGTATGGCAACTAGTTTCGTATAATACCTAGTTATTCTAAAAATTAAAAAGAAAAAAAAACCAACAACAAAAACACTGACGCACTGCACTAGTTATTATTAGATATTCTTAGTCATTTTTGTACATGAAGATTTAAGTTCTAAGATGGTTTATATTAATAGGTTATGCCTACGTTTATATTGTAGAATGAATTTAAAACCTGTTCCAGAGAACTCAAGGCAGCCTGGACAGATGTACCATTGTTAGCGGTGTTTGGGCAGCCATGTGGTCCAGATGTTCTGCACTTTTATATTTGCCACTGGAGTGGTAGAGTTTACTGGCAAAAATTCTGACAGGCTATGTTTGGGTTTGTTTCTTTTAAATTTAGCTTTTAATAACCAGGATGATGTGCATTAGAAAAAGGAGTGGTGTACGGAAAAGAAAATACTGCAGATAATTGACTTTCATGCCTTTGAGCGTTCCTTTATTTTTGCGTAGATATTTGCGACTTGGTGAAACTTTCCAGTAAACAAAAAGTACTGCAAATGCATTTTTCAAAAGTGACCTTAGTATTATTTCACCGTTCTGAAAAACCTAAACCCGTGACTTTTCGATATACATGTACACTGATACACATACCTTTTACATTCTACAGACACTGGCATTGTTGTAGTTACTATGCACAGTCCAAATCAGCTTCAGAGTTTGCGTACAGGGCCAATTACAGTTTGTGTTGGTAAAGTGACGAGTGGTATTCGGATGAACTACAACCGAAGAGTAATGTTTGACTGAATTCAGACTACCAAACAGATCCATCTGCCAGTTTCTGTCTTTTCTTATGTTGAATTTTTGTGTTTTGCTCTCATAAATACATCCCAAAAGCAGGCCGAGTGTATCACTTGGCCTGCTACCTTCGCTATCTCGACTTAAACTATTGTATAACCAAGCATTGATTCCTACCAACAGATGCAAAATGATCACTAGTAATTGATCTAAAGCTACAAATTCAACAGGGTACTTCTTCTATAGCACAAGAAATGTTCCCTACTTTTTGCATTGTAGCACAACAATTTACCAAATTGGACTCCAGCAATAATTTTCTATTAGTCTTCGTCATACCGGCTGAACTTTTGATAGTAGTAGATTGAGTTTGAAGTTCTTTGAATTAAGTCTTTAAATAATGCGAGTTTACATCATTCTGTCAGGCATTCTTATTTATACTTGACTGAATTGATAATGTGTTTTGGGGTTATTTTGTAACTAATTTGATGTAATAGCCATATGGACAGTAACTCTATTAATGCTTGCTAGGTTTAGCCTTTCATTGTTGTAGTCAAGTGAAAGTCTTTGGTTCAGTGTCGGGAAACAATATACAACGTACCACACGAGTTGTAACAGAGGATTAAAGCTCTGACAAAAGACAGGTAGCTGGGGAAACGTCACTGAAACAGCACCATTGAGGATGCATGTGTCAGAAGAAGGGAACAACAACAAAAGAACAACAAAATTTACAAGCCAACGAGTCAATGAAAAGGCTTTTTAAAGATTCAGGTGATTATATGACTAATTGCCCCTAGAATGCCATTGCAGCCTATGGCAGTATTTTTAATGAGATTTTATTAAAGTTTTATAAGTTATTTTAACAAGACAGGAAAAACTTAAAAGACTTAAAACTGTTGAGTCACAGCAAGGTGGCTGTTGGAGTTTTGGACCACTTTATAATTAGCTGAAATCCAAATATGTTACAGTGCAGGCCGTTCACGTTGACAATGGTACTAACTTATTTCTCTAGAAACCTTTAGAGTAGATATATTTTTGTCAAAGCACCCCATCCTTCCTCGATTTAAATTTCAATATTATTCCTGAAGATATTTCTGTATATTAATGGTACCTTTTTTAAAAGAAATAGAAAATTACTTTTTTCTATATGAATTAATATCTTACTTGATCTGCTTTTCCTTGACTTTCCCTTAGAGAGGGGATAGGGTTGGGTCAGTTTACTGGATATGACTGTTTTCAGATACTTACAAACCTTTTTGTAGATATGCTTAATTTTTAAGCGATTAGGCACTGAGAGTAGCAGAAATCCTGCAAAGCTTTATAGTTCACTAGGCATTTGCCTTTGTTGGTTCTCTGAGTGATGTCTTGATTTCAGTAGCTAGAATTTTTCCCTGAATCTACTAGAAGGGGTATCAGTATTTTCAGGTAACAAAGTCTGTTAGCACAACAAAAATTTCAGACCAATATCTTACTGTATTTGGGTTGGGTTTTTTCCTTGTTTGTTTTGTTTTAATTTTAATTAATTTCAGCTGCTTTCATTTTGGAAAATCTTATTGCTATTGTGTGTACTTCAGTATACCAGCGAACACTGTTACCCGTTAACACATTGTCCACAAATGCCTCTAGAGAAGAAATTATTGCACCTTATGTATATCTCAAGCAAACCAAAATATGATGCTTTTCTGCTTTGTTTATTCTGAATATGTTGTATCATACTTTACTGAACCCATTTTAACTTAGCTAAAGCTATCGATATTTATGCATTTCACATTATTTTCTGGATCTGAACCTGTGTATAAATCTTTCTTTAAAAAAAAAAAAAAAAGAAAAGCATTTACCATAGTCGTCCTCTGTGACTTATCCATGGGAGGGGGGAATCTTGTCTCAAGTGTAAAATGCAGTACTGTCCCAGTGTTCCTTGGCTTTTATTTATTTAGTGATCTTTGATATTTCGTATGTAGTTTTGAGGTATACAAAATACATTGTTGTAGCCGAAGCTACGGATCTAAGCAGCTGGGAAAAAATTACTGTAATGTCTTCTTAATTGTTCTAGTACTGTATATAAATACGGGAAAAATGTTCTGCAGAACATTTGAGATGCAGATTCTTATCCCCACAGTAGGTTATTTTCCAGATATTAGACCAAATCAGTCAAAACTCGATCTTAAAGGTCTTCTCCCTCTAAATGATTCTGTGATTCTAAAAACATCTATGGAGATTACTTAATGCTCTGCTTATGGCAGTAACTACCCCTTGAATGTGCTGTGATTTCAGAAATAGAATATATTTATTTAAGATGACTGAATGCTCTTTTATACTAATACAATATCCCAAAGTCATGAACAAGAGACTTCTTGGTAGTTTGGGTTTCTATTTTATAGCATTGGTGCATGATTTTTGAAATTAAAGTGATAAGCATTGTTGAAAGGGGCACAGGAACAAGGGACTGGTAGAAGCGTGTGAGCCTGTGGTGTTTAAATTCCAGCTTTGGTCGTCTTTATTTGGGTGAAAGCTGCCTTTGTGGCACAAGGCTGAAGAAGCACTCTGCAGTTTTTAGAAACCCAAGAGATTTGTAACTCGCATCAGAACGAGGGAATGCCTCATAGTGTGGATGCTGTCTTTTGGAACAGGATATTAAATTGAAGCAGTTTTAATTTCCACTGCCTGTTTAGCTACTGGGCAGATACTGAACAGACTGAAGGCAACAGTTGTAGACACGAGACAGCTGAGAGAGAATGAAAGGAAGGCTGGCCTTTGTTCTCAGTGTGGCAAAGTTACAGCAATGAAGTGGAATTAGGATAAAAGATAGATGTTTATATTTATATATGTGTGTGTGTGTATGCGTGTGTGTGTGCGTGTGTGCCTGGGTGCGTACATTCTGAAAAAAAGATGTAGAAAAAAGAAAACCATGATGGGTCTGCAAGAAACTATAATGTATGTTGACCCTTTGAGTGCACTCCCTTTTTTTGAATGCTGAGTCTAATATGGCTACCTCTCCTAAAAGACTACTTTTGTTAACTTCCATTTGCTTTCAGGCTTGATCATGTAATCTCTTCAGCCATTGATACCGTTTGTATATCACTGTGTGCTTTACTTTCCGAGAGCAACGTTTATATAGCGCAGACAACATAAAGGCTGAATATACAGTGGTAGCCAAGCTGTGTTGCTGGAGCATTTTTGTTTAACCTCTGCCATAGTCATATGGGTTGCAGGAACGTGGGCCCGTTAGCTCTGGTTGGTTCAGTGAGGTTGGTTTTTGTAAGAGAAAATGCAGTACTCGTGAGGTGGTGGACTTCAGGTATTGCCAGAGGTGACGCAGTAAGCCACATGCTGCTCTTGAAACCTGTTCTGAAGTTTACGTTTGCAATCCTGATTTTGCAAGGAGACATAACTTGTGTGCTGTATACCATACATTATCCATTAGACACCGTTTGTTTGCTGTGCTTGTTTGGTAGATTGTAGAGCTCCTAGGTATCTTTGCCATGTCTTGTAATACTTGTGACATCCTCCTTACCTTGTACATATTGTGGAACTGTCACCTACAGCTGCCAGGATGCTGAGGCACCTCAGGACACTGAGAGCCAGGAACGAATGCATTTAGGCTGTGGAAGAGTTATTTGCCTCCTTCTCTGAATTCCCCAATAAAAAGGCACAGTAAGGTTTATCCTCTCACCTAAGTACTATTATATTAATTTGTATACTCAGTATTTTCTACTGAATTGACAACTTTGAAGAAGCTTATGAGATGAATGGAAATTCTGTGTTCCCCCACTAATTCTCCTAAGGCAGAAATCTAGGAAGGCTTGACGTGAGATCTCCACTCAGCAACACACCTAAGCCTACACTGAAAACCATCCTTGCTTATGGGTCATTGTTGTTGTGTGCACTGTGACAGTGCAGGAGCCCCGATTATGGACCACTACACTCTTCGAGTTAAGCTTGGGCTTGCGTGTTGTTCTTGGGGAGGCACATCATTGTGACCTAGGGCCTTCTTTGACGTGAAATTTCAAAAACGACTGCAAATAGCTTAACATTTATTGAGTTCTTCTAAAGAATTATATTGTAAGTTTCTGGGTCTTAACTGTTACCATATACCAGCAGACCCACACCATACTCTACTGGGGAAAAAACACACCCGTGCAGGCTAACTAACCAGGCTTCCAAATGTAGTGGTCTAGTCTACTCTTTGCACCCCTGCAGCTGAAACCTTATTTTCTCCAACGCACTGTTACACTTTAATCAGTGGCTGAGGCTTTGAGGGTCACAGAAGCGAGAGAGGTGTGTAAGTGCATGAGTCTGCAGGTATGCATACGTATGCATACAGGCACACGTGCATCGGAGTGCAGTGACTTGCAACATGTTCTCCGTACGAAAGTGTTCCCATATTAGGTCATAAAACAACATGAGGTTTCTTAGACGATAGTTTTCTAGCTTTCTTGCTAGATTTCAGTCTATTTCCTTCATATTACACCATAAGGTGTAATTTTAAAAAAATCACACCTGAAAAAACCCACAGATCCTGCTGACCTGGGTGCTGAGAAAACCTTCTTTCTCAGCAGTGCTTGCTTTTAATAACCAGTATCTGTTGACAGTTTCAACACAACTGATTTGCTATGATCTTTCTTCCTAGGGCCCAATCCTTCGACTTTTATTCTCACACATTATTCCACTGAATCTTGACCCAGTATTTGGCTTTATTCTCTCCAAAGCTTGGTGTGAACATGCCTTACAATAGTTCATCTCCATCAGTGGTATAACTGAGCTGCTGCCTTCTTAAATGTGTGTAGTTGAAAGTCAATAAGCACATTTATAGAATGTCATATTTCAAAAACCTCTAATTTGATATTTTTAAGTACACATGTTAAGTCATGTGTATAACATGCTAAAGTACATTAAACTGTGATAATAAAACTGAATAAAATATTTAATAAAATATTTGAAATATTTGAAAAGGACCTTCAAATAGATTTCTTTATGTTCATTCTATTTTGATTATTTAGTGTGTGCCTGTAAACAGTTTCCCATTTAAACCTAATGATTGCAAATAAATACTATTCAAACAGAGCTTCTTTGATACTTCACCTGCTTTACTATCAAATGATTGTTTACTTTAACACATGGCCGAGTTAGCAGTATTTGCAGAATTTGTTTTTAGCTACAGTATGAATTTGTTGGCTTTTTTTGCTTAAGAAGAAAGAAACAAGCTTGTTTTCCACCTAAAAATGGAAGATGCCAAAACCCAGAGATGGATCCTCAGAACTGTAAGCTGTAGTTTCCTGTCAGATCATCCATTCAACTTCTGCACAGTGACTGTAAAGATGCTGCATATTTTGCAAAGAATTTCTGCCCATTTGTTCTTGTTTATGTGTCGCTACGATGGGAGCTTCCATTTTATTTTTATAAAACTTTGGAGCCTGGTACAGCACTGTTGACGTTGTTGGAAAGATCTATAGACCCATGCATGTGCCCCAGAATTCAGTCGATTTATCTTGGCATGAAGCTGGAGATTGTGGGACAGAGAGAGACAGGACTCAAGCTATAGGAGAAGAGTTTGCCTTTTCTCCTGAGCTTTCCAGGTGTCCACTTTGTGTTTCTGGATTTTATTGTCTTTGCACAATTGGGAGGCTCATTTATAGCCCGCACAAGTATAAGAGAAGTCAACTCACATGAAGAAGCCCTTGCTATGTTTTTGGTCTTTGGACACCAAGAGAACTTACTCAGAAATGAATTCTCTTTTATAAATAAGTGGCAAGTGTAATCAATGTGTAAACTTAAAGGTCCCCACTACTTTGGAAACTTATTTAAACCAGGGCTGTGTTCTGCCCATGTATTTTACCCTCCTGAGGCTTGAAAATTAGACTGTTTGGGATCTTGTCTTTTCCTGTCCTTGGATGCCTGAAGCCTCCGTGATTGCAGTTAGTTTTTCTGATCACAGAAGACCCAAGTACAGACTTCATGAAGCCAGTAGGCGCCAGTGATCACATGGGAGCAGAACTCCTGTCTCTGAGTCAAAAGCAGCAGAAGGGAAGCCTTTAAGTTTCGGGGTTTTTTTAACTATGTGCCATTTACTCAGGGAAGAACAAACATACACGATCTTGCACTGCCTTTACTGGGTATGCGTCAGTATGTCTGCAAAGAAACACCAGGAATGGAAGAGCTTCAGCATTAAAGGCCATGTAAAGGTCATACTTGGGCAAGGGGAAGAAAAGCTCTGATTCAATGAGCAAAAAAAGCAGGAAGAAATCTTCTTGCGAAATACAGATTCTCTCAGTATAATGTGCTCGGTCAAGGAAACTGAAGTCACTATTCTGTTTCTTTTTTATTACCAAATTACCTTAAAACACTCATCTTCATTCCTCGAATTGCCATGTTTTCTCATCTGCTCTCATTGTGTTCTTCCAACAAAACAGCCGCTGAATCCAGCTGGCCCTCGGTGCATCTAGATCTGGTTTGTTACCCAGTTCTCGGTCGCATTGCTTCTTGCAGCTGCATGGCATTACACTGACGCTCTCTTAACTGTCAGGTAAGATAATTTTCCACTAAAACTTTTGGAAAAACACGAGGCAGAAAGGCATCATCCTGCTCAAGCACCACGCTTCTGCTAGAAGCTCCGATGTTCTCCTCTCCCAACCATTTGTTGGGTCCGTTTTCATGTTCCTCCCAGAGTTTTTTAGCGTGCAGCTAACCCTGCTTTGGAACAGACTTTTTTTTTCCTGCAATGTGACAACGTTAAGTGAGACACAAAGTATACTTGAGCATACTGTAAGCATGCTGTATACCAAGCTTGTGAAGCTGTTGGTTCTTCAGTAGGACACTAGCACTTTGTAACAAAATACGAGATACGTTCCTATATCTGCTGCGAAGTTCTGTTTTGTTTTGTTTTCAGAAATAAAACCTGTAAGATATAACGCCTACCATCTATTCAGTGTCAGCTTCTTTTTGTGGGCTGTTCTTGGCACAGCAACAGTAAGAAATTGAGCTTTAATACAGTTGTATTTGAAATGTACTCTAGATTTCAGCTAGATTGATGACTTTCTGATAAGGGAAGATAACGTTAGCTCTTCAGCAGAAGTAAGCTAGTGCAAGATGTAGCTGTCCCAACCCCAGTTTAAAATCCAGCCTTTATAAAGCAAAACAAAAAGTTTATTCCATACGAAGCAGCATTTCAACCTATTTGTCAGCCCATGAAACAAGAGGAACTAATCAGGAGATGTCATTCCTATCCAAAATAAGTATTTGGGGTACATCTTAAAGTATATCTTAAAGTTAGATATATGGCCCACCGAAGGCTTCCCAGTCACAGCAGACCAAAGGCTCCAGTCAGACCAATCTGAACATCAGTTCCCTTCCTTCCAAGGTGTGGGTGGGTTTCCTTGATAGCTGGTCAACACCTAGGTTTATGATTTCAGGCTTTCCTAGTATGAAAAAATCTTGATTCCTAGATGTTTTCATGAGTGAGGTTCTTAAAATGATATTGCTGCTGGAGGTCTTAAAACTCGGCAGCATGTTGCTGAAAGTTTCAAAGTCTAGTATCTCTGATACCAACCTCAGAAAGTTTACCATAATGGGATTTCTGTCCTAATTGGGGCCCTCTAGATGCTGCAGTCTTATTACTGTGGTCTGTTAAAGCATCTTACCACCTTTCAGGAGTAAAGGAGAATTTGGAAGTCAGTCCCAATCTGTCAGTAATTTAAGATACCCGGATTTGGTGTCAGTGTCCAGTAACAGCAGCTTTTGTCATGCTGGTAAGTCTATCTTCAGTGCTAGCTCTGAGCTGTGCACATTATGGTAAACCTGGGATCTTGAGTTGGTGTGTATCCAGTCTTGCAGAAGTACTGACTTTGGTTCAGATGGCTCGCAGCATGCCATTGCCATTAGCACAGGTCAGGGTGATGGCATTTGAAGCAAATTCACCACATGTCTCTTGCTGACAGGTTACTTCTGTTACTTTCTGAGATGTTCCAGCCAGTTTGATCCTTGCTGGCTTGATCGAAGACCCCTTTTTGCCCATGAGCGAACCTTTCTGGGATTCCCAGTTGTGGTGGTTGGGCTCTGGCAGAGGCTTTCCCTTCAGGGTAGCAAAGAGTGTCCATATATGCCACAGCAGCTCTGTCTGGGCAGCTGGGATCTCTTGCTCATGACTGCTCAGATACATTTTTGTAAAACAAAATGAAACAAACCCATCTGGAAGCTCAACAGTAACGCCTGACCTGCATGAACTTCCAGGTTTCAGTATGCGGTAGTTTGCGAGTGAGGGGTGTGTAGTGTGTCTTCAGTTAGAGCAGCTGTAAATTGTGTGCAGAGACTGACAGGTTACAGCAGCAAAGCTGGGTTTCTTTTTGTCTTGAAGAGCAGTGTTTTCTAATGGAAGTAAGGTGGCAGGGAAATTACCATCACAGCAGATGGACTATTTTGTTGCCTTCAAGAGGTTCCAATTTCAACCATTCATTCCAATTTGCTAACCAGCCTAAAAAAAAAAAAAGGAGAAATTGCAGTTCTAGTTTGAGGCTTGGAATGGATGCTGTGATTTGCTTCAGTGACTGTGGCAATAATTTTTCAGTCAGAAGTAACATGTGAGCTACTTGAGGTGTGATGCAGTTCTAAACCATCCCATTTGCTTCTAGATGACAGATGTATTTGGCACGTGGCTTAAGTGTTGCTAACGAGTGCTTCCCTGCATGTACGTCATAAATAATACCAAATGTTCATCATCATTTTAATCAGTGCTTAAGAAAATTCTTCCTGCTGTGTTTCAAGAAAGTACATAGCTACAGAGCATGATTTTACCCTGGAAAATAATGGAGGGAAGCATTCACTATGTGAGTGCTAAATGTCGGTACATAATTTTTTTCAAAACATTTTTACTAGTAACTACCTGTAGTGTCCCATATTTTGGATATTGTTAATTCAGCTCTGGGAACTGTGAAAGTAAAGCTAACTACTTAATTCTTATGCAGAAATCCACACCAGCAGGGGAATCTCTTAGGAATGAAGGGTTGCTAAAGGATGCAGCGTGCAAATGTGAGATCTCTCATAAGATGTAGGATGTACAAGATGTGTGATTGCAGACCCAGGAGCAGGGCTGTCGGCAAGTATCAGCACAGATTCACAGTGTAATTGTAAACAAAGGAACCCGTGGTTTAACATCAGGACAGCTGCATTTAAAACCCATTTGATTCACTGAGTCCAACGCGTTGTCGGCACCATGTGCTCTTGCCAGAGGGAGCCTGAGGATTGCTGTGGCGGAAGGCTCCATCACTGTGCTGCTTGTCCTGAGCATTTACTGCTTGCTGGTTTTCCAAAACGTGGCATTTGTAACTTACCACTGGCTCTAAATGTGGCCACAGATTCCCAGATGGGTCGCAATTCTGGTGTAGTGATACTTGGCACAGTGGTGGTGTCCACAGACGTGTGTGGCAGCCCCACTGTAGATGTAAGGCAGTGAAGTGGTGGCCAGCGGTTCCCAAGCACCTCTGGGATGGCCTCCTTGGGTGACCAAGTGATTGCTTTGGAGGACAGGGTGCGGTTTTCATGGTGGCAGCACTGGCAAGCCTGGGACAGACTGGGAATGCACAGGGAAAAAGTCATCTGTCCTTAGGTAGCTTCGCCTGCACCAGGCTCTGGGAACAGCCGAAACAGAGGGTGCTCATAAGAAGTCCTTACAAAAGTGAAGCAGAATTTTACTCAGTCGTGTCTGTACACGCATAGCAACAGGATCTGTTCAGCCTTTTATGGCTTTTATACAAAAACTGTCTGGAATAGACTATGTTTGCTGCCACGAGCTCTTGACAGCTGCAGTACTCACGCAGTGTGCACTATACACTTGGTTATTTATAAACAAGTGAGGGAATTATTTTTTTTCATATTTCTGTATTTTCTGTATCTGTATTTCAGATGGCAAAATGTATCTGACATTCCTTGATCATCAGGTGGTTAGAAGAACAATAATCTCCAGGTTATCTCTAGGGCTGGGTCCTTATTTTAGCATTTGCAAACAGCTGCATTTTTTAAATCACTGTTTTGTGTGTATTGTACACGGGATATGTGTTTCGTGTGTGAGAACCATGTATTAAATTAGAGTCAATATGAAACCAGTAGTTTCATGTTGACAGACTCTGTTAATCTGTAGCTTATTTTAAAAACCTAAACAAAAAATAAATGTGCTGTTCCACCTTGGCAAACTGATTCTGTAATTGACAGCCAAGGGTTGCTAGCATCATTTATAATTAAATGTAATTTAACAGCACCATTCATAATTAAATAAAAATTTCAGGGCTTTTAGACCATTCAGAAAATACTCCATGTGTTTTGCAAGATGAGTAACTTTTTACTGCTTTTGATTAATAAGCCCACAAATGCAGTTAGTTTAACAAGCCTCAAATAAATAGAAAAGGGTGGATGTAATTTTTCAGATGCCGTGCATTGCGTCAGCCCTAGATGGGAGCCCCTTGGCAGCACCCGCCCATCACACTTGGTGGTGCCTGTGGGGGATGTGGTGGCACGTCTGGAATGTGCAGCTGCCTTCGCCATCAAACCACCATCCCGTAAATCTCAGCTGTTGGAAATGCTTTGCCATCGAGATAGAGGGGCAGAAAAGCTGTTTAAAAATAAGACCCGGTTGGTTTTTGTCATTTTTGTCAAATCTACTGTCCAGATGAAAATGCTTTTTACGTGATGGAGACCAATGTCTTTGCTTTATGTTTTTGTTCACATTACTTGAAGTTGGGAATGTCAAGCTTCGCTTACAAATTTCTCACCTTCCTTTTCAGTCGTCTTGCCTTTCCTCCCCTCTCTTTTCTCGCGTGGCTACAAAATTGATGGATATCAGTAGCAAAACGTCCCACTGATTTTCAGTAGGATGGGCAGTGTCCCGCACCTTCCTAAGCTACTGCACAGCTCTGAAAAACCTACAGAGGTCTTTTTTAATCATTGGTATTTTAACAATTTTCCCCCACTGTGGTTGTGCATCAAATGCAGCTTCTGCAAAAAGATAGGCACAAGGAGGTGGGATCCTCCAGCAAAGTAGGCAGAACAGCAAAGCTGGGCTCTCCGGGCACCCTAAAGCAGTGCCAGTGTTGGGAACCTGGCAAGCTTTTGAAATAGGCTAATTTATTTCCTTCTCCTAGCAGTTCATTACTGAGGATAGTTATATAGCTTATGAGGATTTGGCCAGCTTTATTTTTTAGTGCATGGCTTGTGATAGCAACTAATGTACCTTGAAGTCACATGCTTTTTTGCAAAAGCAAACTAAAGCCCCATTCAGCCGTGCGTGTTAGACTTGAGACGTTTGCATTAACTTATAGTAAGCCTTAACTGGCAAAATAAAACTCTTACCGCATTTCTGTGTTTCTTTCTTAGAGGGGAAAAAAAGTCCCCAGACAATTACATTTTCTTTCTCCTTAATTACTGAAGAAGCCTTCAAATCAAATAAGTGTAATACCGGGTTTTCCAGTTACCTTGCCCACACAAGCTCAGCTGAGCCAACCAGTACACATTGGGAAGCCTGAGGGACCAGGACCACGTTTAAGTGAAGCACCATTGCTTTCCCAGCAGAGCAGGCGCCCTGGGCGTTGGGAAGTGTGGTGGGGCAGCCCCACTGCATCCGAACGGATCGGATGGGTGCAGCCAGACCCCCTCAGCGCCCGCTGCAGAAAGCTGCAGTAGGAGCTGCACCTGCAGGATCTACGTATCAAAGTAGGGGCTGTTGCTCTGCATGTCTTGTCAGTCAGTAAAATGTTGCTTTTAATTTCTGTATCTTTCGCCTACTTGTGCTTGCAAGCTGTCCTAGGCACTTTGCATGTCGGAGCTTGTGCCGGGTGAGCAGTTCTCCGTGCTTTTGCGATGTTACGGTCAACGATTTCCTGCTGGCTGTAGGAGCACCAGATGCTCACAGCTGCAGTCTCCAGCCATCTCCTTGAAATACTGTGGTGGTGGGGGTGGTTGTCTCGGTGCCCTGTGTGCATGGAGTTATTGCTGATGCAAAGACATTTTTATCCTCATATTGTTGTTACTGGGTGTTGCTTTCATCAAGAAAGACTAAATCGGGAAGGGTGCCTCTGACTTTCATAGTTAAGTGTGTCACTGCATGGTCTTTTTTAACCCATGTGAAATTTGTAAATTGGAGGAAATAAATAATTCAGGGTGCAGACAAGCCTGTAGGAAAGGCCAGCATCAAATTCTGCATTTTCTGTTTGCGTGTATGTGGTGAGGGCAGGTTAGCAAGCTGCTAAAATTCACTGCAGAAATGGTAAACAGATGGATTCCCATGGCCATCTGTAGGTGAGCCTGCCAGACCGGTGCTGCCGCTGTTCATTTGCTTCCTTTCACTCCTTGTGAGTTGATTACTGTTAATGTTGTCATGTTAATTGCACACCGTAGTCCAGCTCATAGGAGCTCCGTGTGTGAGCTTTGGGCAATCTTACTATGATAAATGTAATGTCACAGGTCATCTTCGCAGTAGTGTTGGTATTTCCTAATGATCTTCCGTCTCAGTGTTTGTGAGTGCCTGTTAAATGTTCCAGGCTCCTAGCTTGGCTTTTATTTCCTTTTTTGTTTGAACACCCAGCCCATGCAAGCTGTCGGCAGGAACCAGCAGAAAATATTTGAAAGATTTGGTGATTCTTGTCAGCGTGGGATTTTCTTGCTCATTATCAACTTGCCAACAGTTGGGTCAACATTTTTCAAGACGACAAAAGGCTGAAGGAAAGCTTTCTGTGGCAGCTTTTAAAATGTCAGAGTGAATATTTCTCTGCTTTCTTCTTGGTTTGCTGCTCCCCAGTTGTTTTGTTTTTAAGGGGCACTGTAAAAGCAGACAGGCCTTTGATGGTTGGTGAGGAAGATGTAAGCTGACTCTTAACAGGATGTCTGAAAAGCTTGTGTGTGTTCTTGGACAAACAACAAGCCAAGGCAGAAAAACGAGCAGCCAGTCAGGGTATTAAACACATCCTGGGTCGTGGCAGGGTGCAATTTTGGCAGTATTTACTTGGCACAGAGTCACAGGGCCAAAAGCTACTTGGAGACGTCAGCAGGAGAGTCTCTCTGCCCTAAGGCAGGTTAAGCTATAGTTATCACAGACCTGACGGGTGGGTGTTGAACTTGTCCTTAAAAGCCTTTAGTAGTGGAGACTCAACCATTTCCCCGTGCTGATTTTTCCAGTGCTTGACTGTCTTTACATTTTGAGTGTGGTTTATTCCCCCAGTGCCTAAGTACAAAATTTTAAGGTATAGGAGAAAAAGGATAGCATCCTCAAAAGATGTTCAATAGAGAAGCATTTTAGCTCTTTTTGTAGATGCAGCTTTAGAAAGAACGATCAGATGAAAACTGAGATGAGATTTTCAAAGAGCACCAGCCCAGCTTTATTGCTAGCCACAGGACTCCTCCATGCCTTTGAAAATCTCTTCCTTCGAATGGCGTGTCAGGTTGACGGTTATAGCCATACCAGAGAGGTTCAAAGAGACCTTTCTCCTCGTGCTGTTTTCTATCTAGCAGTTGCCTTTTTTTTTTTACAGACTTCTGACAGTAAAAAAAACACAAAGAAAAAAACAACAGAAAACAAAACCAAACAACAAAACAAGCAAAACAACCAAAAACGCAAAACAACCCAGCTTGCCAGCTTTTTTCTCAGTACCCTTTTCAGACACTATGAAAGTGTCTTTTCAGACACTCCATCATTAAAGCCATATTGTGAGGAGGAAACCAAAGGAGATCAGCATCCGTTTCATTAGGCAGTGCTGGTGCCAGCCACGCCGAGAGGCTCTCAGCTGCCTCTGGGCTTGGAAACGGGCGTTTTTCTGGCTGTGCTCTGGTGGGATGCTGCTGGCAAGGTATGGCCTGCCCTCGCAGCAAGGTCCTGGTGTCCAATCCAGTCTCTCCCCAGGACACGTGGAAAAGCTGCCTGTGATGGTGGCAGTGGCACAAGGACCAGAATATTCCTAGGTCTCTGCATAGGGACGGGGACCCGTGGCTGTACCTGTGATACTCTCTCCAGGTCCAAAACCAGGACTAGCGGAATAATTCTGAAACACTTAGGAGACTAATGGAGCAAATCCAGTGTGTTAGCAGGAGCTCCCTTGCTGACAGCGTGCTGATTCACTCTTGGAGATGCTGTAGTGTGCCAAGGAGTTGCATGGGGACAAACCATGCTTTTCTCCATGCAGAATACCCAATACCAGGACCAGGCATCCAACGGGAAAGCAAAGGGGAGAGCACGTCCCTCAAGCAAGGGATGCAGCTGCCTTCATTTTCTGCCTGTCCCAGGCTCTCAAGAAGCTGCCTGCCTGCACTCCCGGTCGCTGTGCCTGGCACCAGATCAGGGTTTCACTCCTCAGCACAAATTGTAGGCTTACAGGAGCGGGTCGGCAAAGCCTCTTCCACACTAATGAAGCAGGCCCTAGGTGAAGGTCACCCTGGCTGTGATTCAGGTTGTCAG
Source organism: Mesitornis unicolor (assembly GCF_000695765.1). Taxonomy (NCBI): domain Eukaryota; kingdom Metazoa; phylum Chordata; class Aves; order Mesitornithiformes; family Mesitornithidae; genus Mesitornis; species Mesitornis unicolor. The sequence goes on along the minus strand of NW_010180138.1, from coordinate 46,614 downwards.
CCCTGCTCTTCTGCACAGCTTAGATGTTGGGGGAAGCAACAGCAAAGTCCCCTGGCTCTGGCGGTGAGCGGCGTTAGCACCTTCTGCATCACATGGCACCTTCTGCAATGCTTGGCAGCCCCTTGTCGACCCCACACGGCCAGGGCACCACTCCCCAGGGGCCAGGGACAGGGTGCTGGGATGCTGCTGGGCACCACATTCTGGGCTTTGCAGCTCCAACAAGAAGTAGTAGCAAGCGGTGGCAGAGGTGGCCCTGCAGGTGCTGTCCGAAGCGTGAGGTGCCCATCAGCTGCTGTTGTGGCCCCGAGGGTTGAGCTGCTCCGTGTGGTGGTACAGACCTGGGCATTGGCACTCAAGAAGGTGCAGCAAATTAAAGCAGGGACTGGGTGCTGTATTAAAAGAGCTGAAGGAAGTGGTGCTGTAGGCAGGACACAAAGCAGAGGCCCCAGAAACATTGGTCTCCTACAAGTGCTTGCTCTGGGTGACACGTGGCTGAGTTACGGGCATGGATATGGCAAGGACCATAGCGGGGTGAGGGACCCAAATCTATGTATTTCCAGTAAGAGCCTTTGACAAAGCGCAGTGCACCTGTATACCAACCAAAGGCCGACTTTTTAAGGACAGTTTCTCCACACACAACCTCCTGCGGTAGTTGGCAATCGGGTGCAATGGAGCAGTTCAGAACATGCAATTTCCTCAACATGTTTGTCCATGGAAGAAATGGTACTTTTATAAAA
>NW_010180138.1:22499-45846 GCF_000695765.1 Mesitornis unicolor | reverse complement strand
GTAGGGAAGGGATGACCTGATTTTTCCCCCAGCCCAGTAATCCCCCTGGCAAGGATGGCCTAGCGTTAGGCGTTTTGGTTCCTGGTTTCACACGCAAGCTGTGAAATACGGTGGATGCCTATCGAACTGCACATCAGCTACAAATTAGCCAGTATGTTCAGCAGTCCCCAGCTTTCACAATTGATACGATCTTCAGCGGTGTCTGAAGACAGAAAAGTGTTTTCCTCAGTGTTTCACTGTTTCTCTCCTGCTCCAATGGAGTCTCAGTCCCTCTCCGGATTTCCTCACTCCTGCTTAGCCCTAGCAGCCTGACCAGGATAAGCAAATATACATTGTGGTGCAGGCAAAAGTAAAAAAAAAGGCTGCACTTTGCAGCAGATCAACCAGAACATGACTTCCAAATTACACCCTTTTCCTCAGTAGTCAAAACACCAGAAGAACAGCCAGTAAAGATGAATCTTTAGCTGATTTTATAGCCAATGTAATTGCTTCTCTCTTAAAATTTGCCTTCCCCCCCCCCCCGCCTTCCCAGCATAGCGGGGTGCTTCTCATATTTTCCCTGCTGTTACCAGCATGTGCTCTGGGTCCTGTAGAGCTAAACAGGAACCACTAAGAGAACTGAATAATAACACTAATCCTGTAACCCTTGCAGGCACAAAATTCTTCCTAGAATACAAAAAAAGAGGAGCGTTTCCCTCCTGCTGTGCTTGCACATCCATCTGCGTAACACTAAGGATAAAGGAAGGTCCAGATACATAAATAAGATTAAATAATACTCTGTGGTGACGCGGGAACTGAGGTGACTTGAGTTTTAAACAGTGTCCATACACAGTGGCTTCCCCAGTATAGGCAGAAGAATTTATATTGTACAGGTCAGCTTCTAGCTTTTTTGTGTGCCTCTCTTCTTAGGGAACTTACTTGCATTGCATGCTCAGTTGGGGTACCTGGATGCTACCTGCTGCTTGGAGAGCTACGGTTGCTTCTGAGGTCACCATGAAATACCAACCCAGAATTTTCTAGCACTACTGTTTTGTGAGCAAAGACGTAGAGGGTCATGCTGAATTCAGCAAGGATGGATTTGCCTGGCAAAGTGCTAATGCCAGGTATGCTTTTAAATAGAGTCCATCCTTCATCCTGGAGGACTGCAAATACATCCTGGTCCTTCAAGGTGTCCTTCTTTAACAATATCCATTTTTAAGCTCCCCTATCAAAATGCCAGGCTTATTATGGGAAACAGTTTAATTTACTGTCACACATTTTGTGCTATACTCAAAAGTCAGCTCCTGTTGAGGGCGTGTTGTACGCTTTTGGTCAGATGTCTGTGCTGGTACTGGAGGTTGTTTCTGCCCAGTGGCCTGTGCGGGGCATGGGGTCCCAGGGGAGCAGAGTGGTCCCTCTCACTGGTGGGACGGTGCTGAGTCACAGGGGACAGATCCTGGCTTGACGAGGAAACATTGTGGGCTGGAGAGGATAGCTGGGCACATGTGAAAACAGAGCTAAAGCCAGAAACAACCCTCCTGCCCTCTGGGGTTTTCTGCATGAGTAGGAGACTCCTGTGCCTGTGCTGCTGTGTTTCGGGTCTTGCCTGGGTCTGAGCCACTTGAGATCTGTACTTCATGCAGACCTGGCTCCTCACCACCCAGATAGTACCTGAAGTAGGGTAATTGTGCATCAGGGCATCATCACTGATGTGGGAAGAGGCTCCGGAGACACCCTTAAGGCAAGGAGTGCATTAAATGACGCATGTGTTGTAAACAAAGCGAAGTAGCGCCTCATGAGCAGCAAAGCCTAGGGAAGGTTGGGATGAGAGCAAAATGACATTGCTTACAAAAGGGGCCATGTCCCTTGATCCCTGTTTTTAGTAGAAAAACCCATCAGAAGAGTTGTTGCCAGTCTGCACGTGCATGCTCCCGCTTTGCCTTTGCGAGTGGACCCCAGGATGCAAACAAGGAGCAGGCTGGAAATGGGTGGTACAAAAGGTACCCTTGGTTTCACTGTTTCCTAACAGTGTACCCTGCAATGTCTCTCCCTTCCCTGTCCCCTGCTTGGTGGCTTGGGCCTGGCTATGGGGCGGCAGCAATGGGCAGCACTCTGCTGCCTGCCTACCTGCTGTTGGGACCGCGAGGCCACAGCAGCCCAGCTGGAGACCTGACCCAAAATGTGTTAAAAGCATTTTCTCAAATAGTCAGTTTTAACCTTAGTAAGTCGTATTTAGTAGCCCTCAGGACACTGGATGTGGTAGAGGAAAGAGTTATGCCCTGAAAATTGGATGAATGCTGCATGAGGGAGTGCTAAGAGTGGGGTGAGAGTGGGGTGAGAGGCATCACATCTTCCTTAGAGAGAGGAGCCCTTGCGACGTGGTTTGAACAACGTGGGGGGTTGGCAGGGAAGCACCTTGACTAAGAAATATTCTTTTAGATTAAACAACAAAACTCTGCATGCACATACAGACTAGATCTTCATAACGCAGCCAGGCTTTGACAGTGTACTGCAGCATTATTGCTATTTATAATCAACAATTACTAACACTATAATCCAGTAAACTTAGTGGTAGCAATTACAACAACATAAATAGCAATCCAGATGACTAAAGGCATTGCTGTGAATGCAGATGGCAACTATAGCATTAGGAAAAAAAATTGGAGGGAAGATATCGGAAATTGATATTTGAGCTTGGGTCTGCTAGTCTTTTATATACCATTTTTAATATACTTCCTGAAATGAAGCTTCAGAAAGGTACACTGCCTCTTTAAAATTAGTCTAGGAACTACAGGTAGTTCACATTATTTTTAAAATAATAAATCTATATATATCTATATTAAAATATATATGTATTCATAAGTTGGCTAGCCTACCTTGTGGAAAGGCTGCAACTAAACTAAGTCTGAGCTAATATTGTATTACCATGGTCTTCTGGTTTGTAGATAGCCCTTCCTTATTAGATGAAGTTCTGTTCTTGCTCCACAGAAGGTGCCTGTGTATATAACTCCTTTCTATTGCTTTCTGCAGAGTCCCTTATATATTTCTTACTACTAATGCTGTGTAGAAAAAGAAATCCAGAGATTTTACTACTGATAATTAACCATATAATGGCCATTAGCAAAATAAAGATTTAGTTGTTTGGGAAACAGATTATTTATATTGTGTATGGTTTATTGCCTGATAACTTGTTTGGTGACTGGATATTCTTTTCCTTCTCCTGGTCCTTTTCTGCTTTTTCCAGCTATGGTGTTTACTCCTCACTTTGATTATCTAGCAGGCAATAAAGTATATTGTATGTTTTGAAGCCAAGCGGTGTGCTTCTTAATTGTCCGCTAAGGGGGAGTCAGTGTCGATGGAGTCACAGCTGCTCCCTGGCAGGAGGACAGCTCTCCAGCTGTGGTGGGCACCTCTGCCATGGCAGCTTTTGGACAAGGCAGGGCCCAGACAAGTGCCCAAGGCAAAAATCTGGTGTTTCCTACTGAAAAGGAAGGAGCTGCAACCAAGAGCAGTCATAGCCTTGCTTCCTAGCCATCCCTACGGACATGAGGAGACCGTGTGGACACAGCTGAGTTACTGCCTGGCTACTAATTTCATGCAACAACCCTTTTTACTTCTCTAGCGTGGTCAGCGGTGGCAGTGGAAGGTACTGTCACTGTCACTGGCAGCTTCTGGCTCTCTCAGCAGCCAGGTGCCCCATCGGTGCCGGATATTTACGCCAAAGTTTGGAGGCGGGCAAAGCTTGGCGCAGATGTCAGGCTCGGATCCGTGGCCTGACCGGGAGCGGCAGGGTCGCTCTGTGCTTTCCACACGCGAGAAAAGATGCATCATCCATCTCCAGTGGCTGCACACCCAGGCAGTGTGTGCCGAAACACTGTTCCCAGGAATGAGCTCACAAATGTGTCAAACTGCCCCAGCTTACCTGGTCCACTCCTCTGGGGTTTTATTGCTTTGCTTTGTTTTGTTTAGTTTTTAATGGGGAGCCAAGTTCTGCATGGCAGTTCCTCTCCCTCCTGACATCTGTGGTGGGTTTTTTAATTGCGTTTCAAAAATGTCACTCCCAGAAGCAACCAGAGGGTGCTACATGCCAGGTGCTGTGTTTGCAGGAGAAGTGGGTCCTTCTCCACCCCATTCTCTTCCTCTTCCTCAGCCATCACTGCTCAGAGGCCACATGTCACTTCCTGGACACACACACGGCCTCACCTCACACTTTGCCCTTCTCTCAGCAGAAGACAGCAACTGTAGCACAGCATGGGGATGCTGTAAGCAGGTCACTCACCTGACAAAGCCAGGCCTTCTCCTGGGGCTGGGACGTGGACGTGAACTGCTCACTGGATACTGATGCTCTAAATGGTGGCAGTTGCAACTCTGACAGTTTTTTTTCCTGCTCAGGCTCCTGCCTGAGCACCTCTCTGGTCCCTGCACCACAAAGTGAGTTTATGGGGGGAGGAAAAAGCACCACCTGCTGCACAGGCCCCTGCAGCCCCAGTGCCCAGGCTGAGGGGCAAGAGGTCTGAGGAGGGACAGAGTGCCCAAATGAGGAGGTTCCCAACATGACATGCAGCACCACTGGGCAGGGACCCCAGCCCCGCTGCCCTCTCCGCTGTGGGAGATGTGGGGCTGATCCCTGCCTGTGGACTGGGTTGTCCCCTGACACAGCCTGGAGCACCCCAAATCCAGCTGGAGTGAGAGGAGCAAGCTGCAGTCTCTGTGCTAAGCAGCCACCTCCCCCTCCCACTGCTGACAGCTGCTTCTGAGCTGCATAAAAGTGATAAATGACCCCAGATGGAGGCAAAAAAGGCTCCAAATGTGCCCTTCTTGTCACACAGCAACACTGGGAAGCCAGTCCTGTGACAAGGGGTGCTGGCAGGGGGACAGAGAGGCTCCTCACCAGTAAGTGTTCAAGGTGAGGAAGCAGAGGCAAGGGGGCACCTCTTAATTTTACGTGGTCATAATCAAAAGGCTCAGCAAGTCAAAAACTATTTTCTGCAGATTTTTGAGTTGTCCTTTCCTCGTTTAGAAGCAGAAATACAACACAACCCCTTGAATGGCACCTTGCGTTTGGTTCTCTACCATTGGGAAAAAAGTGGTTTTTTGTGTTAGTAAAAGTATATAAAGGATTATTCAATATGTTTTTCTGTCAACTGAGAAGACAAACAAGAGAGTGACATCCGGGAAATGCCTGGCTTCACCCTGCTGTGCTTACTGCATCGTGCAGGAAAAACAGGAAGAAAAGCTGGTTCCCCTTTCTAAGCAGTGGCACTTCTCCGTTGGACCTAAAACATGGCTCTTATGTCTTCAGATGCCTGTGCCAGGGTTTAACCTTACTTGCACATCTCACCTGGAGCGATTAGTTGGTAATGCAGGCAGCAACAAAACCGGCAGCTCCGAGTGGGTTGAAGAGCCCACAGTAAATATATTCAGCAACTAGTGTATGCTGGAGTAAAACCTCAATGAAGAAGCATGTTTTATATGCATGTTTCTGTATTTTTTTCCCTTTGTAAATATCTTATTATGGCATAGTTATGAGCGATAGCTTTTGATTTTTCCCAAAGCACAAATTGGATCCGACACGGCCAGCACAAATGGGAAGAAGGGTTGCTGGAAGTACTTGGGGAGGTTAGTGCGTTCCTCTCCACATTAGTCCATCTGGGCAATCACAGGGAGCGTTTGAACAAATAAAATGAATCTTGTGTTGATGCTGGGCCTTGTGTTTTTGGAGGAAACCCTGGGCATCAGATGCTCCTGGGCTTGCAGAGGGAAGGCTCATGCATGTCCACCCCAGGCTACTCTGGAAGATGTGGTTTGGGAAATTCCACATCTTCAGCCACAGCCTGGTGCAATTCTGTGATTGAAGTCTTTCACCATTTGGTGAAAGAGAAGGTCTTGCACCCCAGTGCACTAAGAAGTGCTTTCAAGCTGATTCAAAGTCTGATAAAAGTCTGTGTGGCCATGCTTGTTTTGGGAGAATTGAAGGGAGTTGGAGAATGACCAGCCCCTTCGCTGTACCAGTGGGTTTGGGTAATGGCATGTGTTATGGGCTCAGTGGTTTCAGGACATGCATCTGACAGGATTATGAGGGGGTTTCTTTAATTAAACCAAGTGTTCTAGGGTGAAAAATTGACACTGTTTCAGCCTGCAGGTCCCCGGCCTCAGCTGTGTAAACATGGTTGCAGCTTGTGGCTTTTCATCTGCCACACAGGGGCCAGGTGGGACAAGGCCCTTGAGCCAGGGACCTCCAGCCGGGGCTCATTTCTGACCTGTGGCCCCACTGGCCAGACCCTGTTCAAGCAATGGAACCCCTGTGGGTGGCTGGTGGTGAAATGCTTGCACCCACCGCATTGCTCCTCCCTGGTGCAAGGCCGCTATCAGCACAGGGAGCTCCTTTTCTCTCACTCCAATGTTTCTGGAAATGGCCGCTGCTGGGATGGAAACGCTGGCACCCAGATTCCCAAGGTCAATCCCTTAAACTACGTTCCTCCCAGCAGGCGGTGCAGCGAGGCACGCACCCCATGCCACAACCTGCCTCCACATGCCGCCCCAGCACCCAGGGCGCTTTTTGGGGAGCTGGCTGCAAAAGCAGGAGAGGGCAGCAGCCCTCTGCACTGTATTGGACTTGTCCTGCAAAAAGAAAACAGCTCCCTTGTCATCCGAGAGCTGAAGGGAAGCTTTGGTTGTGAATCACCGAGCAGCGGTGATAACCTCTGATTTTAAAATGAAATTTAAAAAAAAAAAATAAAGCTGAGCACTGCAAGTCATTTGGGGCAGAAATCCTCCTCCTCCCCCTTACTGCATCTCATCAGCTTCCTATTGTTCATTTAGGTAGATTTGAGAGCACATTTGGGCTGGCACACTTAATTGCTTGTCTTGAGGACCCAAGTCTTTAATTAAAAGCCTGATATTGCAAGGCACAGAGAGGAATCCTAAGTGGTAGTGGCACTCATGGATTTAAAAGCTTAACCAAAGTCCTCCACCTTTCCTGGTCTTAATTTCTCCCTAGGTGAATATTTTTTTTTCACTAATATGTCTCATTTAAACTTTCTTGAGCTTTCTATGCTATAAATGGTTGATACCTAGTCTGCTTTTCTCCTAATGACACACGGTGATCTTTAAAATACCATGGGCACTTGGGAAAGGAAATTTGCCAGGAGACTTTCAGAAATGCCTTTCTATTCAGACAGTACTGGGGAAAGGGAAACCAAATGCAAATATTCACAGTGCCAGCCGTCCCTTTGGAAGGGAAATCTCTAATTTTACCATCTCTGATTAAGAGACAGTAAAGCCTGCACTGAGGGACAGCAAAGCCACAACCTCAGTTGTGGTGTGGGTGCTCTAGATTCAGGCTGCTTTTAGTAACTAAGTGAGATTTGACTGTGCCGACCTCCCAAGACATGTAGTGAAGAAGCACATAAGGCAAACACTGCATGCAGAGCAACCAAAGCAGTTGGGCCTTTGATTATATCCTTTATTTTCCATATTGCTGAGGAAAAGAAGAAAGAAGTATTTTCATGTGAGCTAAGTTGCTTGGATTTGAGGCTGTGTGAAAATCTTCTGTTTCTGAGCCATTTTGTGGTGACAAACACTTAATTCTTTCTCTGCAAAGTGGCAGTCAGGAAGAAGAATTGCCACTAAAGACCTCAACAGTTAGTTTGCCAAAAAAGCCAGCACAGGCAGGCTCCTGTGGTACAGGCACACCGCTGTAGGGCTGCAGAGCCTGGGAAAGCGATGAAGGGCTCAGACAGAGGGGTGTCATCAGGGCTGGAGGAAAAGGGAAGTGTCAGTGTCCCTCAGAAGTGGAATCTCCCAAAACAAGGTTTCTGAAAAGGCCGTAGGCTGGGTTCAAGCAAGGAGAAGTCCACAGTAACACTCCAAAGCCTTTTTCAGTAGTATTAATAAAGCATCAGCTGCCAGAGGCCAACCTTGTTTGACATGGGGTTGGTTAATGTTTCAGGATGTTATCAAAGGAAGTTCAGCTGTTCAGTGCAGAGTATGAATCACCCTGGTGCTCAATAACTGCTCTTCTCCAGAGTGCAGAGGCTTGGTCTTTGTATTTGCAGTTTCTGTGATAGGGAGCTGCGAGCCAGCTCTCCCCCAAAACTGCTCACTTATATGTACACACACACACACACACACACACACACGTACACACAGAGACTGGTACCGTTGCCCTGGCTCCTTCCTGACTCTTGGCCTGGTGCTTGGGGACGTGCTCCCTCCTTTGCCAGCCTCCTCATCCAGAGCTCCAAGTTGTCTTCCCTCAGAGGTGGTGAGTCTCCATCTCAAGAGTTTCACCACAGGGCTTCCTGCCTCTGCCTCTCCCGAAAAGCTGCTGGCAGGCATTTCCCTGCAGGGCCATGCCACGCAGCTGGGTCAGCTGAGTTTTTGCCAAGGCTGCCACTGCCCCAGACAGAATCTTGGAGCACCCAGTATCCTTCCCAGGAGGTGATGGGTCAGTGGGAGAAGTGTCCAACATGGGTTGTTCCTTCAGAGGACACGAGCCCTATTCCTTCCTACAGCTCACCTCCTTGGCATTCATCATTTATAGCACAAAAATGAAGAGGTGAGGGTGAAATTTGTGCTGCTATAAATACAGAGTCACTCCATTATATTGGCATTGCTTTCGGGGGGTTAGTTCTGGGAGAACTGCAAGACACAGAATTCAAAGTAAACTGAAAAGCCTTATCACCTGTCCTCATGGTGTGCACGTCTCTCTTTTGGTGGTGGTGGTGGTGGTTGTAGTACACTGTTGAATGCTGCAGCTGCTGGTGCGCGGTCTAATGCTGTGCTACAAAGAGTCTGCAGGTGCACAGGGAGAGGGGTCTTGAGCATGGCTGACCACGCATGGCTGGCAGGACCACAGGCACTACAGGAGGTTAGCCTGGCCAAAGGGATGCCGAACCCACACGCCTGTAACACGGATGTTATCCTTCAAAGCACGTTCCCAACTTGCCAGTGTGGGAGGCTGACACCCACCACAGTGGCATGGATGGAGGCCTGGGGGTGGCTGAGACCTTGCCTCCAGGCAGGCTGTGGTCCCAATGCACTGGAGCAGTGAGTAGAGAGCTGAAAGCATCCTTCCTGTGGTGACCACACCAAGAAAGGGTTGGAAAAGTGCAAATAAGACCTTGCCTGGGTGGACTGCGGTGTCCCCTCTAGCCAGCTCCAGTGAGAGAATCAGGTTATTTCTACTGGCTCTGTTTATGAAGCATTTTGACCAGGTAAGTTGTTACATGGAAGAGCCTCTTTTAGCTCCTTCCCATGAGTTGTTTGATTTGGCAGGCCACCAAGCCTCAGTCGCTGCTCTGCTCGTCCTTCCCAACCTGGCATTTGAGCATTTTAGCAAACAAACAGCCTTGCATCCATCTGTACTTAAGATGAGGAACTGCTGTGCCATACGCCGACATCTCATCAGCCCTGGTAAAAACTTGCTCACAAGCTGGTTTTGGACCTCACCATGTTTGCCATCATCAACCCAGAGATGGTTGCTTTTGATCTGCAATTTCCATGGGGCAGGCAGAGCAGAGCTGCCTTCGATCTGGAGCCCATAAATCACTTTGCCGGCAGGCGAGTCTGGAGCCCCCCACACGAAAGCAGAGCTACAGAAACCCAGACCTCTGTCAATAGCCCTGTATTTATCGCCTGCACGTTTCATTGTCCGACAATGCATTGCTCCTCATTTCATTAGCCCTTGGGCCTTCACAACAGGCGATGATAACAGTGATGGCGGGTTTGATAAAAGAGCTACAGCCACATGGCAGGAAGGCAGCACGCCCGGTGTCAGCCAGAGGGGATTTATTTTTCCCTAGTGTTTTCTCATTCCTTTTGTTCCTGGGAGGGATGCTTGCGCTGCCCTAAATGCACTTGCAGTCGGTGGAGGTTCACCACATGAAAAATTGTCCTGGACTGGCTCTCAGTTTTGGTCTCTAAATCTCCAGATTATTTGTATAATTCAGTGACAGCCACTAAAGTTTATTTAAAACCAGGTCTTTTAAGGGCTAATGGAAAATATTTATATGTATTTATGTGTAATATAATTATTCCTTTGTTTCACGTGTTACTGAAAAAGTGGCATATTCATAACACATGGACTTTTAAGGCAAATTTTAGTTGCTGGAGGAATCTCATTAGCAGTATACTTGAATCATCCTTTGGGGGCTGGAGTATGGTTGATTCATCACTACAGCTTTAGCCAGGTGTTTAATGTTTTTTTTCATTTCTTTTCCTCCCAGCTGGCTGTATGTCTAGTTCCTGTTGATTTTAATAGGAATTAGACATGCTTCTCCCCTTGATATTTTTGAAATATCTCAACTTCAGTATTTTCCTTAAATAAGCATGGAGAACATAGGCATGCAAATGCTCACAGCCAGTGGCTGCCCCACTGCTGGCCCGGTGCCCCCCCACCGCCGCCGCCCCCCCGGGCCCCCCAGCCACTACTGCCACCCATTTCCGATGTGTTTTGCTTTCTTCTTCCAAAAGCACCTGTGTGGTGTACAGCAGCTTTGGAAAACCACCTGGGACAAAGATGATTTAAAGATTAAACTTGGAGGGAGGGGGAGAGCCCCTGTGGCACAGCTGGGGATGTCTGCACTATGGTGCCATGGGAGCGAAAAAAGAAGGGGAAAGTGGTAAATCCCCAGTGAGAGCTGAGTAGTCCTGCCTGAAGGTTTATACCTTTAAAGGCCAAGGCAGCAGAGCTGCCATGGGTGTAAATTCCCACCCCTGCAGAGTGACACTACCTCTCCTGCCCGCCCCTCCGCTAACCCCTGCTCCCAAATTGTGGGTGTTGGTGTTGGCAAGGTTCATCACCATGGAGAGCAGGTCTGATCTCCTGGTCAAGCCATTTAATGGAAGGATATGAACGACAGTGCTGCTTGTCTTTCCCTGCTCCCTAGTAAATGCACTTAGTCCCACAATTTTCTCCTAGGCATGGTCAAAAATGGTCTGTGAATACTCTGATGCTCTGATGAAAGCTCTTCTGCTTTGCTGCGCTACACAAGTTCAATGCCATTCATGTGGCCTGAGGAACCACATCTGCTATGTGGAGCAGTAAGTACATTGAAATCTAGTCTAATTGAAATAAAACCCCACAGGTTCTACTGATTCAGTTACCATGTTACTAAAATTCATAATCCAAATTATGTAATTACTGCTAATTTTTTATTATCTTACCCTTTCCATGCATTGTAGGACATGTGCTCTACATCCCTCTTTCTTTCCAGAAGAAGAACATTGATGGGTGGATTTCTTCCTCCTTGGTCAAGAGCCCATCTGAAGCTATTCTTGACACATTTCGAGCAGTTTGGTTGAGCAGTCTTTCCTTTTTTGTTGTTTTTATTTATGTGCAGGTGTAGTTACACAATGATCACTCATGTGGTAAGGGTCTGACAAACCCTTGCTGTCATTTCCTTGCACAAAGCAAAACAAAAGCTAAGTTGCAAGTTAGGCAACAGTCAGGCAATTTGCTCATACAGCAAAGCACAAGCTGAAATAAGTTCAAGACTGCGCAAAGCAAGTTTGTCCAAGGCACCAGTCCTCATGGCACTGAGCTGCTGCCTCCTTGCGGGTGTATCTTATTGCAGAGGTTTGCCCTGGACCCCTGTCTCTCTCCCTGCTGTCAGCTCCCACTCCCTAAAATGTTCAACTTGGAGAGTGCCTCCGACAGCTCCTCTTTTCCTAGCAAAGTTTCCCTCAACAGATATCTGATTTTGAGGACTTTTCTTTAATTTTTCTTTTTTTATGACCACCTGTTGAATGTAAACCACCTTCCATTACCAGGAGCTGTGTGGGGAAAGCATCCCTCCCTCCTGACTCAGCAAACTTTTATCAAACTGAGTCAGTTTAAATAGCTGCAAGCCTGGCGAAGCACTGGATATTTCTCAGGTCTCACTGATGTTGTTCCAACTCTTGGGAATTGTTACACTGGCACCACTCATTTTCATGTAAAGCAGTTTATTTCACCCTCGTCTCTGCTCTTCAGACTTGTTTCAGCCAGTGACATGATCCAGACTTAACCACTGCCCAAGTATGAAAAGACTTCAGCTGCCTGTTCAGGTACACCATTTGATGGTAATGCAAATAATTACCAGTAACCTTATCAAGGGAGTTGTGGCACAGGTGGAGCCTCTCCCAAGTAAAGTGCTTGAGGTGTAAGTGCAGCATAAAGAGGCCAAGCTCTTAAGTTCAGATGTAGTTTCATCAGCTTTTGATGCTGCAGTCAAGATTTGGGAGGGTCACAGTTCTGAGAGCAGCATCAAACATTAGCTGTGACACACAACTGGTCAGGGCTGCGTGCCTTGGGTAACATGGGTCAAGCAAGAGCAGCAGTGGTGGCGTCTGCACTAAGACCACATCACTGCAGGGTCTCCAGCTGCAAGATTAGGCTTTCTCTTTGTTCTGCATCTGTCTGGTGTTAGCAAGAGTGGAGGGTCAAGATAAACTAAGACGATAAATACAGAACTCTCTGAAATGATTGCCTTTCCTGCAGCCAGTCTATTCCTGTTCAGAGAAAATGGTATTTCTAACTTATGGCTTTACAGTTTTCTTATGCTGCTTCTGTGGAAGGTTTTTATCACATCAAATATTTGAAATTTTAGCAGTGTGTGAGAACGGCAGGGCTAGTGTTGGAGACACAATGTGTAACACCATCGCTAACCAGCCCTGATGGATTATTTTTTGTTAAAAATTCCTATTAAACGATATCCCAAGGCTGTGAGGACCTGTAACTGGACAAGCCACCATGGTGTGCCCCATCCCAAGACTCACGGACTGCTGGTCTCAGACACACGATGGGTACAGTTGTGGCTATGGGTGACAAGACACTGTTGACAGAAACCCTGTGTGCCACAGCTTCCTCACAGGCCTTGGCCAAAACTGCTGCCAAGAGCCCAGGCATTGGCATGGCACTGAGGTGAGTCTGGGGCCAGGAGCCCAGCGAGACTGAAGCCATCTGCCCTGCATGGAGGGACACCAGGAAGGAGGCCAGCCTGGAGATGCCAGCCTTGCCTGTAGCACAATATGGAGGCGGATGCTGCCAAGTCTTGTGCTGCCAACCACGAGGGCAAGCCACCCCAACACATGTGTTGTGAAGGTTGTTTCACTTGGGGTTTGATGGATGGGCAGGAAGAGGAAGGGGAAGTGAATGCCATCAATAGAGGGAACCAAGGGAAGGAGTAGAGGCTGAAGCCACCCAAACCCCTTGCCAGGAAGGGGGAACTTGCCGTACTGAGGAAACAGTGGCTGTGAACTTTGATGTCCAAGTGCTATGAGAAGCTGGCACAGGACAACATTCTGAGGAACCCCCACCTCTACATGATATTCTTATATGCTGAGCAATCTGCAGGGAACTGAAGAGAAGTTGTTTGCAACTGCCCAGGAAGCCAGAAAAATGTTTCTTTTGAAACTTTAAGCCATAGTTCTAACCCAGTTTGAAAATCTGTCCATGGATCATTTTAATATTTGGTGGTGCCAAAGCAGGTGAGACACACAGGCTAATGCCAGCAGATGCCCAGGGAGGGAGGGTGAGTGAGCCCATGAGAGGCTTTTTTCTTCACGTAATTCATCCTTAAACAGGAGAATAAAGAAATTGCCTAGATATAAGAAGAGAGATCATTCACTAAAATATTTGTCTGAAACAGATGGCTCTGGTGACTCAGATAAAATACTCCCCCTGCTACAAGATAGCTGAAAAGAAACCCTGGCTTGCCATTTAGAAAAAAAATTACACACCATGGTGATGAGCCTCTCTAGGAAAAATGGGAGGACAAAAAAGAGCACTCACAGATTCTATTTGAAAGATAAAAAAGGTTTATCTGGATGACTTCTCCAGTCTAGCACCAGCTTGGTGGTGTGCAAGGATGGGGTGTGGGACGTATGAATATCAGGAACTGATTTGTTACCCATTGCATTTCAGGATGGAGTTATACCACTTACAAACTCCTAGAGCACAGAGATTTCAAAAAATACCTTCTGTTTCTTGGTTTCAGTCACTTTGGTGGCATGGTTGTTTTTTCCTTCATTTGGGGGAAACTATAGGATATGGCTATATTTGTCATAGCTTTTATGTCTTAATTCCCCTTTTCTACCCTTGCAAATTCACCAGACTTTTTCCATTGTCATTTTTGGCTACTGGCCAGCCCCAGCCTGTGCTTCTTCCTTTCTTCTGACTACAAATACCTGCCCTCTCCCTCTGAGACTCAATGCTTTCACTCCTCTTAGAAAAGCTGATGTTACTCTGCAGGAAACCTTTGAAATGTCTGTGTACCTTACAGACTCACAGAATCAGAGCATGGTAGGGCTTGAAGGGATCTCTGAATATCATCTGGTCTGCCCCCTCCCCCCGCTAGAGCAGGATCACTTAGAGAAGATCACACAGGAACACATCCAGGCAGGTTTTGAATGTCTCCAGAGAAGAAGCTGTTGCTATATTAGCTAGGCTTTGGCTCAAATAAAATACAACTTACATCTGCAGATACACTTTTAATTTACCAGCTTCAACTGCTTCTGTTTACTTCATGGTGTAATTTTTATGACTAATGGGGAGCAGCTACAGCTGAGGTAGCGACACCTGTGTTTTTCCCTTGCCCAAGCCTTTGCAGTACAGCTGCCAAGCGAGCCAGCACTGCACGACTGCTGTGCATATCCCACATGGGCATCCCTCCTTGGGCTCATGCCAGAGGCCGGGAGACCCAAAGCCACATCTGCTGCTGATGGTGGGGTGATGCCAGCTTGTGCCTCCCCGCCTGCAAGCCCCTGGCCCTGACAGCAAGGAGCCAGGCCAATGCTCTGGCCCCTGCTGGTACAGCTCTTTCTGCATCTCCATGACGGCCAAGGAAAGCTCTATAAATAGCTTCTTGTAGGTAGAAGCTCTCCCTAGGGGATGAAACATAGTTCTGGCCCTTAAAATATCTGGTCGAGTTGTCGAGTTTGCTTTCTTGGTTTCTGCTGAAGGTTTCCCTTTGGGACTGTGCTTTAAGGGCTTCTCAGCCTTTGGCCGAGTGGACAGAAGGATTAGGCTTTTAAGAAAGACTGTTAATAAAGCCTGCAAGCAATAGGAGTGAAGCAAATGTGCAGTGAACAAAAAAGATCTAATTAACAATCTCGTTCCTTGTTTTCAAGCTGATGTACCTTTACTTTGTTGCAAAAGGCAGCTACCCTTGCCTGCATTCACAGACTATGGTGCATTCACCACTCCTGTATGGTGTAATGTACGTACTATATACATATGTGTATTTATGTATGTATATATGTGCAAGTGTCTAATAACTTGCCTTATATACTATAATGAAATGGTAAAAGTCTCTTTATCCCCTTATACTGGGGTAACTAGTGGTTGACATACAAAAGATAAGCGGTGCATACTGGGCTCCTTGTGTCTGTCTAACTACAGCACAATAGGGGCCACACCACTGCCAATGCATTGCTAAATAAAAATAAAATAGAAACAGCTTGGAAACCTCCCGGCCTAAGACCTGGGGACACAGCTGGACAGGAGAGGGCAGCCATGGTATGCCCTGTGCTGCATCACCCACCAGCAAGTAGAAGCATTCTGGTCCACAGCAAGCAGTGCCAGCACCTGGCATGGTCAGTGCCAGTAACCCTGTTTCCTGTCGTGTTTTGCTGTCTCTGGGTGTGAGAAACACAGTGTGGAGAGAGAGCTGGCGGGTGGGCAGCCTTAGCAAAAATACCTCAAGGTTGTTTTTCTGTCTGTTGTACCCTAATAGCGGCACTGTGCAAGTGAGGGCATTGCATTTCCTGCACTTCAGCTCTCAGGTGAGTGAACAGGACTCACTTTGGTGTGTTACACAGCTGCATGTGGGAAAAATAATCATTTAGTAATACTGATTATTTTTTTAATGTGTCAGTTGCATGCCAGCAGGCAAAAATGTCCCTAGGGAACAAAAATTAAGGTTTTTGTAGAACATGGCCCCTTGGCCCCTTGTAGGCTGGGAAAGCCAGGCATGGTGGCAGTTGTGGTCTTCAGTCATACCTAGGCAAAAGCAGTACCTATAAGCCTCCAGCACCATTTTTCTCTCGTGTAAAAACCAAAAGATACACTTCAAGAAAGGCAGACATTTCCTTCTGCTAACCTTCCCATCCCACCTCCCAGCCCCAAAGTCTATGTTTGGCAATGTCAAGAGGTTTCAAAGCAGTTTAAGGACCTGCGTATTTGTTAAAACAGCCTGTCCAAAGGCTGGTTTTTCTTTGCTTTAATTAAGTTCATAGGTTAAAATACACCAGAACTTTTAAGCCGATGTTTTTAAACTGCTTATTTTAATCAGCTGAATTTAAATTTTGTCTTTATTTTTCTGCTTTCTAAAAAAAAAGTTGGCATTTCAAAAGCTCAGGGCTTCAGCTCAAGTGATTCACTCTGCTGCAGAGCTGAATCAAAACAAAGCATGGCTCCAACAACCACACTCACTAAGGGAGAATTAAGTCACTAAAACAATGTTTTAAATTGGCCTTTATGAATAACTGTGCCATATTTCCCCAATTGCTCTCTTTTAGCTCTGTTTTAGAAGCTATAATCCCCTGCAGATGAGAACCCCTACCAGTTTGAAGAGCGTTATCCTCAGCCTCTGGAGGCAAGACGGGCCTCGCTCTCCAAAATGCATGGACCAGTCATTAAAATGTAATGCTGGCCATCCTTCCCCTCACAAGATGATGGCTGTGTGGCTTTTTGGCATGGGACATACGTATGATTTCAGAGGTACTCCCAGGGAACTACAGTATTTTGCTTCTCTTTTTGGGAGTCCTCTAGACTGTTTCCTTGCCCCGCAAAAAAAGTAACTGCTACAAATGAAAGCAATGGTTGTTGCACATACACTGCACAGAAATTTTCCCTGCTCTCACTGTCCTCATGAACCAAAACCCTATTTGATCTCATGCATGAGTCCTTAAGCTCCTAATTTTCTTCCAGTCAAATGCACAACTTGCCTATCACAAGCATCACATAGTTTTTTTTCCCTTTCCATGAAACCTAGTTTCAGACACTTCACTGTGTCCTTCCTCACACACTTTTTCCTGAGCTGTAGTCATGCCTGCCCCATCTTGACAGGAGGTTTTTGCCTGCAGGTCTGGCCCTCAGAATAGCATCATCCATCCTCACAATCTAATTACCATTTTTACAGGTCTCTCTGATCTTATCTCCAGGATAAAGCAATGAGTCTGTAGCGTGGCTTTCCACAATTGGTGCGGCTCTGAGTCCTGTGTCACCAGAGGTGTACACACGTAGGAGACCATTCTGCTGCATCAATGCATTGTTTGAGGAGCTCAGTTCATATGAACCTTCTGGTTTGATCTTATTTCTTCTCGCCATACCAACATTTGAAAAGCAACCTCAGAAATTACGTGCAGGGTCAACCAAAACTCTTTAGGTATCTTTAAAAATAACTACAGTGGCAGCTGTTGTGAGTGTGTGTGTGCACATATGTATGTTTGTGATAAGCAGAAGGTTGACATTTTCTAAGATTCAATGGACAGAAGGGCTGGCTTTTATTTTAATGAAAGCAGAGATTCACATGTAGCTGTGTGACACCAGAAACTGAACCTGTAGGAAGAAGACCACCAGCAAAAAGAACCATTAATAAATTAAGAGTGGAAGTTCCCCTTTGGGTCATTCAGCTAGTGGCTGTCCCTGACAGCAGCAATTACCTGCTGCTAGCCTTATCCTTCCAAAAGTTCATCATCTACATCTTGGCTTTCCCATCCTACAACAGCTGATATATCTTACCTTATGGATGTGCCATTTCTCTTATTTTGCTGCTGAGGGAACCTAGGTGAGTGACTGATGCTCAGCTGTTCCGCTGCTAGATGATCATTGCGGGATGAAGTCCTCTCCGCCCCCATCAGAAGCAATCTGGGGGACCAGCAAGGACTCTCCTCTGTGAAATGCGAATGGGGATCACACTAGGCATCACACATGCCATATAACACCAGGAACAGTCAGAAACTGAGTATGGTTAAAATTTAGGAAGAGGTTGCCACAGGCCGCCATTCCCACCCAATGCTGGTGCTGTGCCCGGCTTGGTGAGCCCGCGGAGCTCGTTGGGGTGTGCTCCCAGCACTGCACATGGCAGCAGCTCCCCACTGGGACAACTGGGAAAAAACTGCCACAGTGGACAACTTTTTCCTCGGTTGCTGTTTCTGAGTTGCTAAAGCATCAACACCAGCACTAGAGAAAGGTAGCTTTAAATTCATCTGGTCTGTCCCTCCATCTCAGTGGAAGTCAGCTTTTTGTCCTCTCTGCTGCAGGGCTGGGGAAATGATGATTGCCCCTTTCATCCCTTTTGTTGTCATGCCTTGCCAAGGGCTATTTTTTTTTTTAAATTAAACAACCTGTTTGTTCCGATCCCTCCTCTACAGCCATGTTTTTCTAGACTTGGGATCATTTTTTACCTTGGGCTCCCCTGGTTTCCCCTCCAACAGAGCCACAGCTGCACTGCAGCCCCCAAAATCCAGCTGGGGCCCTGACAACCCTGAGCAGAAGGATAGAGTGACAAGCTTCTTTTAGGCCATCCTCACCTTCTTCCAGCTCGATGTGATATGTTCCTCAATAACAGCACAAGATGACTCAGCCAGCTTGGATTCAATCAAATCCTTCAAACGCTGCAGAGACACCTCTGTGTTTGCACCATCTAGATTTTGGTGTGTATCTGCCTGCTGTGGCACATTCGTTTTTTTCTGCTTCCCTCTGTGTCCTCTGCTACAGCTACAGATGATCATTTCCAGGTGGAAATTGCACTTGTTCTGCAGTTTCCAGCCTGCTGAAGTGGGTTCTGTGTCATCCATCCTCCTCCTGACTGGGAATGCACAGAAAATACTTACGTAGCTGTGTATGTGCATGAACACGTACATACACACAGGTGTAGGCTCAGGTTAAATAATTTAACAGTTCCATGTTATTTATTTTATATCAGTGTTCTGTCATATTGCTCAAAGGGCAGCTTTTGACTCGGTCTGCTTTCTTTAGTCGTTGCTTGCAGCTTCACTCCCTCTCTCACCTATGAATTATGCAATTCCTTTGAGACTCTAGAGCACTGACTGGTCCCAGAATGGGAATAGGTTTAGGACTGGGAGTAACTACAGGTTCCTGGGCAGGCAATCTACATTTCTTACTATAGTCCTCAAACATCTAGCAGGCTTAAGCCAAAAACCAACTATGTGGTGGTTGTGTTTTTTTTATTTACCTTTACAGCAAAGTAACCTTTTGGTTTTGTTGGCACAGGCAGCTTCCGTTTACTCATGGAGTGAGTGCCAGCAGAGGAAGGCCTGCTATTAAATCAAAAACAAATTAAAACTGGTACTCGTGCCATATTGCAGGAGTCCAGGGTGCTTTAACTGGCACGTCAGAGGCTTCACCTTGCAGAATCCAGGCAGCTTGAGTGAGTAACAGGGAACAGCTCCACGCTTGCAGCATCTGCCACGTGTGCAACCTATGGGGACCTGAGGGCTCCAGCAGCAGCTGCTTTAGGTGAAGGCTAGAAGTAAAGGGACAAAATCTACAATGGAAGCCTAATATACAGCCACGCTTCAGAGGCTCACAAGCATGTGCATGGGCTTCCAAGGGAAATGAGGACAGCATCCCCACTCAAGCTATTTTAGGCTAGAATACAGGGAAATCTACTAAGGAGTAACTGTGTAGTAATGGGAAGAGGGATTGCCTCTTTTAGCCAAGAGTGTTTTGCACTGCACAGCTCTTGGAGCCCTCTGTGAGTTTGGATTTCCAGAATAAGAAGCCTGGGAATGAGTGCTGGTCTTTTCCCATCTACATGATATGGTGGTGGTACCTGCAAAGCTGCTGTCTCCATCCCCCACCTCTTCCACTGCTCTTGTTAATATATTTTGGGTGACCCGATTACACACTAGAGTTAAAAGAAGGTCACTTTGGTACAATCAGACAACGGGAAGCATGATCCAGCACTGTAAGAGACAGGTTACTAGTGCTGTGGTAAAAAAGCCCACTTTTTACTGCAATAGGTAGGCTACCGTTTTACTTCTCTACCTGCTGTGGCAGGTGTGAAGAGATCGAGTAATCACTATGAATAAGGTGTTGGAAGTGGAGCTCTGCTCACTGCTCCCTCCATCCCCCTCTCACCACTTTGGTGAGAGCACTGGCGCCTGCTCTCATCTTCAGTCCTTCACTGCCAAAATTGCTTTTTGTTTCCTCTGGGGTCATCAGAACAGCTCCAGCATGCTGGCTGGCAAGAGGTCATCTCAGAGGTGGCAATGTACTCTCCAGACATCCAGCTATGGGAAGACTCAGACCTCAAGGGCTTTCAGAGGTCATCAGTTCCTCTTTGGCACTGAGAGAACTTCAGCTTCTAGGGATGCTTAGGCTCCAGTGAGATATGACTGTCACCTATATGTATGGCTTTTTAAATCTTTCCATTGGCAAAGCTACACTTTTACTGGGATCCTTTGCAGATCTGTAGGAACATCCCATTCAGGAATGGTATGCTAAAATACACGCTTACAACTACATGCGTATGGTTTTGCTTTATTAAAAAATAAAACATAGTCTCAGATTGACTGGGCTGGTAAAGTTACCTAAAAATCCAGAAGATAGCTCCCTTTCTGCTTCTTTTGGGATTGTTTTTTTTGTGTGGATCCTTTAGATCCCATCAAAGCAGAATGCATACCAGCTCCTGGTAGCAACCATACCTCCTGAGATCAGGAAATATTTCAGGAAAAGGTTCCCAGGCCTCCAAATCGGTATGGACAGCCTTCTAGTGCGATGCTTTCAGAGCCTGCAGTTTTGACACTCCCCTGTTGTCCTGTAGGCTTGTCATTTCGCTAGCACTGTGGGATTTGAGCAAAGCGCAAGCCTTGCAATGGGCTGCAATCTCACTTGCAGCATCGCTCCCGGGGAGGAGGCTGGCGAGGGGACACACGCACTTTTCAGATGAAGACACTTATATTGGGATGTGACACTGAGATGCTGAGATGCTCTGGAACAAAACAACTGGTCTCATTCCCCCTCTTCAGGCAGGCTGAAATCAACCTGAGCTGAACTGGTGATGGCAAACAACAGGGATAAGTACCAAAGTAAGAATGAGGTTTCTGTCAGCTGCCAAAGGGGCCCCGAGTGTCCTGCTGGAGCACGGCTAGGGAAGTTAAAGGTGTCAGAGCAGCACAGTGCTGTGCTACAGGCAAGGAAAGGCCTAGCCCATATTTTGGTAAACTGTATCAGCAATTACAGCTGCTTCATGATGATGTGATGACCCCCACCTCAGTCCCTCAGCCAGCTTGAAACGGAAAAGATGCAGTTGAAGCCTCCTCCTCTTCACCAGGGTCTGCCCTTTTCTTTAAGCTTTACAAACTCCCAACACTTCCTCTTTGCTGGCCCCTCACTTGGGGCCAGATTTTCACAGAATCACAGAATGTCAGGAGTTGGAAGGGACCTCGAAAGATCATCCAGTCCAACCCCCCTGCCAGAGCAGGATCACCTAGACTAGGCCACACAGGAACGTGTCCAGGCGGGTTTTTTAATGTGTCCGGAGAAGGAGACTCCACAACCTCTCTGGGCAGCCTGGTCCAGTGCTCTGTAAGCACTTTGGCTGGACAGATCCTGCCACGTACTGAGGAGATTACTTTGTACAGGTTCCCCAGCACGAGGCTGCAATCTGGATTAAGAGCAGGTTCAGGCATGGAGCATTTCCTCACCCAGTGCGCTTGGTGAAGAGGGTGTTTTGATATTGTTGATAAATAAATGAGTCGTGTCCTGTACCTTTTGTTGCAAGGCTTTTCTCTTCCGCTGCTTGTTTTGTTTTAGCATCTTTCCCCTCCTGGCTTTCTGACATGCAGCATGCTATTAATTCACCTGCAGAGCCCATCACGAGCTCACACTGTCTCCAATGATGTATTTGTAGTTCATTTAGCTGGCCCTGGGGGACGGGAACCACCTTCTCCTCCATCGTCTTCACTTTGATTGTCACAGACATGATGCATCTTATCATACATTAATCATACTTCCTTACTGACAATGTAACCAGCTTCATGTCACACTGTGACATTTAAAGCTGTTTATGCTTTGGTGCTCTTGTGTACTGTCATTGCAAATGCCAAAACCAGCCTCATGGTCCAGAATTATCTGGTGATACTGTTTTAGTCCCCAAGTTGCCCATTACTATTTGGTTTAGATCATTCACTGGAGAGCTGGCATGAGGGAAAAAGGGTAGCACAAATGGCAAACTAACAGGGCTATGGTAGTATCAAGGCATCACCTTTACTGAACACAGCTGTAAGGGTGTGTTCAGACAAAAGGGCAGGCAACAGGTACTGTAGAGAAAAAGCAATTGCCCTCCTCCTCCTCCTCCTCTCAACCTTTATTAATCCAAATTTCTTAACATCGTTATATTAAATAACAGTATCACAGAACTGTTTAGTTTTCTCAGTCTATCAGTAAATAACTTCGCTTTTTCCTATGAACAGACCAGGCAAGGGAGGAGGAAGCAGGAAGGCTATTTTGGATTCCTACAGTTGTACCTGCTTAAGTGTTTCTATGCCAGCCCACACCTCACAAACTCCCTAGAACAGAAACTGCCGGGCTCCGTCAAAGCCTGACGTACTTGATGCAACATTTCCATTCTTAGCTGTAACTCCAGCTGTAGAGGAACTGTGTTTCGGAAAACCTCACTATTCTATAATGGCAGTGCAGGGTTCAGAGGCATCTGTTTCCATGCTGGGCTCCTTTAATTACAGTTGATATGATTTTATTATAATCCTTAAATTCTCCATGTTACTTGAATCAAGCTTCCCAAGTTCTACCTAGCCTGACCCCCAGTATCTGCAGAGGTCTGTACACCACGCTGCACCTTTACTTCCACTTCATGTCAATTAGGATGTATTTTCTCTTTGTCACAGAGCTCAACTTATAGATGTCAGAGAATCCTAAATCACCTTTTGCTTCAGTGAAGCTCCATCTTGACTGGTTATGCTCAAACTTAAATGAAATTAATTGTAATGGATAGACCTTGAAGATCTCTATTCTCCTTACTGTTGTCTTTGATTGTTTCTGCTTGGGTGAACCTTCTGGTCAACAGCAGAGTGAATTTCTGCTGGGTTTTTTGCATACACCTAATTTATTAAAGAATACTGCTTTCTTATACAGAACACAAAACCAAATAAAACTTTGAAAACAACAACAACAAAAAAACAACCAAAAAAACTAAACACCCAAAATACAACCAAATACTTCTGCTCTGAAACTAATTCCTGCTCCATTTATGGAAGAAAAATAAGGAAATTTAAATGAACCAGCATCAAGCTGAACTTACAGTTCACCATGCAGTTAAGTGCCCACACAGCAAAATTCTAAAAGTTTTCTATTTCACAGCAAGAACTGTGGTTCATGGCTCCTTTAGAAAGTGTG
>NW_010180138.1:0-22468 GCF_000695765.1 Mesitornis unicolor | reverse complement strand
TAGGGAAATCACAAGAGATTTCAGATCTTGCAGGAACAGACATGGTTCAAATCACTCAGAGGGAGCAGGGAATTGCCAATATTGTACCTGTTCTAGCAGGTCACCTCCACTGAAGGGGATGTGCGAGCGGAAACACTTCCAGACAGGACTTGCAGCCCTCTCTCGTGTGTCTGCTCTCAAACCACTGTCAAACACCATTTCAGAAAATCTGGAACTCACACAGCAGTGCTTTAGCAGCAACACAAGAAATCCTCTTCTCACAGAAACGTCCTTTCAGCGTTGCGAAGACTGGCTAGAAGAATGCGCTGCTCTGCTGTGTTTTTAAAGCTGCACTGAGGGTTTTCTCCCTCAGCGTACCCAGGTGACAACATTTAATGGCTGAAGTTGGTCAGCCCAATTCAGGTTGTTTGAGGGCAATCTACGTACTTTCTTCCCCAAGTGGATAACCTTTTTAAGGAAAAACACCAAGATCTCCCAACCAAAACCATTTGCAGCAGCCCAAGTAACACTGAGAGCATTCTTGTGTATCCAGTAAATGATCTGGGGGGAGAGAGGGTGTAAAGGCAGGCAAAGCAGGAGCTATGACTACGAATTTATGGAAGCAGTTATAGAAGTTCAATGTAATAGGAACAAGAAAATCTCTCACAAAAACAACTTAAAATGACTTTATTTTTAAAGTATATTAGAACAATATTTACAAAATCATGTTTCATAAATAAAAACATTTTCTTGGGTAAAGACTATAGATCTATAGATATTTAAAATGTCTATATATTTATATACACACACACACACACACAGAAATGGAAGCATACAGTTATGAACAACTTTGGTTTTCAATTACTGCTGGGAAAGGGCTGGGTGTATCAATGATTTTTTTTAAACTCTGGCTTTTAAATTTGTACCTACAAGAAATCCAGAGCAGAGCCCTCAACACAACAGGGTGGTGGGTTTCTCCCATTTCTAGGGCAACTGACTCTGCAGCCTGCACATAGCCACCGAGCTCCTCGTGTTTCAGCAATGCTCAGTAACAGCTCGGCCTCATCCCACAGCAACACAAACGGGTTCTACTGCAGCTTGCTTTACAGGAGTTTACATAAAGCTATTATATATACTGATTTTTATAAGGCAGAATACTTCAACAGATTTCCAGTTGGTTTGTTTTCTAATTCCTCGACTCCTCAACCATTAAATTTCCAGGGAGAATCACTAGTTATAAACAGGGAGCTCTGCATGGCACTTAATCAGGTAAATTCTTACCGTGAATTATTAATGGAGAGTAATCTCCCATCTTAAGGTAGAGATTGCTGTGATTATGGAAAAACCTGTATCAAACGATTCATATATAGGAGCTCAAATCTTATCCTTCTATTGACAAACTTCAAGGTACGAAAGTAAGTGGAAACCATACGTGCTTCTTAAATGTTTTAATCAGATGAATAACCCTCTTCACTGTGGCCAGTTCCACTGATTTTAGTGAGGGCTGGACCATGGGTTGCTCTAAGCAGTTCAGTCCTGCAGCCCTAGCAGAAGGACTGTTTATGAGAGTAAGTATTGTAAAATTGGATACCTCAATTTTATTGTGTTCAATTCTTGACGCAAGGTGTCTGCACTGAGACTTGGAGCTCAACATGCAGAGACTTGAATCCCTGCAACATGTACCCACAACACGCATATGAACCTTACTTTCTAACATCCAAATCTGACGCTTGCCAAATTACGCAGAATCTTTGAAAACATGGATTTTATTACATTACTGTTTGGCAACAGCTTTCCAAACGACACTTTAAATTGTTAGAAGGAGAAAATCATGTGTGCCTTTGAAATATATCACCTTACTACGAACAGGAGACATTATGAAGTTTTCTACAAAGTATACATAAAGTTCTAGAGAAGCCCACTATATTGAACAGCTCTCAAAACAGTTGTAAAACATGGTAAAATCTCATGGAATGTGCAAATCCTAGAAAATTGATTTTTACCTGTACCACTTACATATATACAGAAACTGAGCCTCCTCACTTCTCATTGGCTCCTCCTACTTATTTTCTATGTATTTGTGACGTAATGTAAGCATCACAAACGTGGGTCAAAAATCAAATAGCTTCTTTTTCCATTCAAGAAAACAGATTTTAAAACTCTGTCAAAAATACATTAAATAGGACAACTCCCATTTTTACGAAGCTTCAATGAGTTTTACAAATTCACTGAGTTAGGAAAGCCTGAAATTGCTTCCAGTACCACACACTGCACAACATGAACACACATGAGAACCACATTCAGCATGAAAATTACTAGCTGCTGTGCTCCATAATTCCAGTGCTGAATCAGGCTCCAACAGCTGAGCAGTTTCTCATCAAAGAATATGGAAGAGGCACGGAGGGCTCTCTCACTGGACTAAAATATTGGCCACTGGATCCTACACCACTACTGCCCGTGAAGAGGCATACCACCGTTTTGTGGAATTAGGAGAACTCAGTTAATAACTTAAGGAGAGCTGGAAGTAAACTTTGTCTTTACGCAACGTTGTGTATAAGCATTTGAATTTTTTTTTATAAAAGTTTTGCTGAATGTCAGAAAAGATGTGTTTGTACAATCTCTAACTTCCTGCTTGTATCATAGACATATGACCATACCTTGCCCATGCACACAAGTAAAGAAAACAATAGTCTAAATGGTATTGCAATCTTTGGGCTGAGCAGGCCCATTACCAAAGCAATGACTAATGATAAGTTTTTGAAAATAATACCACTAAGGATTACCGCAGGGAGACCTTGTAGTGGGCAAACAGTGCTTTTTTCTATTCTCACCCTCAACCATACCATATATATCATAACAAAAGAAAATAAAGATCACATGTGGGCAAACACACATGTTCCTCGCTACAGCTGCTGTGACTATAAAATTATATCATTTATATCCAAAGCACTTTTGCCACACATGCAAAACAACTAGTATCCTGAATTTCTTCTCTTTGAGTAGTGCATCTTCAAGGCCACGGTGTATCAACAACGGTGTACTTTTCACATATCACATAGTTCTGCAGTTCTGCGAATTAAAAGAAAAAAAAATTGTTTAGGAAGAGCAGCAACATTTCGTGCGGCCTACTCAAGTTACAGCTTAAAAAAATGACTTCGTTTTATTTCAAACTTTGAAAGCATGCATAGCACTCAAATAGTGGAAAAGAGTGCTACTAACAGCAAGTAATGTTTCAGCCTCTCTACAACACAAAAGTGGACACTGCCTTGGAGCTGAACTCATCAGCTGGAGTAAGCTGTAGGCTCCCAGCCTTAGCTGTCTGACCTGTCCTCTCTTTACCCCTAATGCTGGCTGTTTCTCACGAGCCATTTTGTGACAAGCAACAGCCACTTCTAAAGCAGGACTGACCTTCCACTCCCAACTAACAGGTATATATTTTATCAATGCAAAAGCGCTTATACTCTTACCGGTTTAGAAACTAATGCCATGACATATTTGGATGAATCATGCAGTAGTCACAAACAACATAAACGTAGCAGTACACGGTATTTGTTAGGAAGCCTGTTTTCAAAATTGGCTGCTACCTTTTTCCAAGTAGGGCTAACTAGTACCTCATTTATTGTCGCATTGTCAATTCATGCTTTCTAGAGGTGGCATGATACAAACATATTTCAAGTAAATTAACAGATTTAGAGTTACTTTACTCTTTATCCAGACCAGTAAAAAGTTGCAGTTCGATGCAGAAATACTAGGCTAAGGGTCAGGCTAGTGCTAGGCTAAGATTGCTCAGTTCCCAGGAAGAAACAGAAGTACCAATAGCACCAACAAGTGCTCTTTTATCATAATCCCATGAAAAAGTAGTACAGCTTCTGAACAGAAAAGAATCAATAAACAACTTTTCGTCTTCAAACCTGAGCATCTAATCTAAAATTTAAGCTCTTCAATGACAACTTAAATTTTAAGCTCTCTACGATCTGGCAAGGCAAACTCTGTTTCTCTTCTGATGGGTAAGAGATGAGCTGTGGGAACCAAGCAGCTTAGAAAACTTGGCTTTCCCCTTTTAGGAATACTGGGTCAAGTTAATACAGTTTCTCTCATTTCACGGCTCATTACATATTAGGAGTCTATTTACATGTAATCAGTGTTGCAATCTTACAGGCAGTTATAAATCAGAAACAACTAATCCCAGCATTGTGGACATTTCAAATTGAAATTAAATCTTAAATTAAGCCAGGACACCGCAACGCACATATCTTTGTTTAGCATATTTGGTACATCTTTAAACATAACCAACAGGCAGAAGGCCTGCACCTTTACATCTTAAAGTTCAAAATTCAGGTTTGACAAAAATATGCTGAAGTTAAGCAGTTATTAATTTTTATTAAGATGTGGTTCAGTTCTGTTCATTTTTAAACACTACTATCTAACCCTGAAAATAATAAAGAGTGAAATCTGATAGGAACACAAACAATCTAGCAAAACCCAGAGAATTTAAATAAGATCTAAAGGAGGGGAGGAGGAGAGAAAGTCTACATTTAAACTACTTTCCTGCGAACTTCCACAGGCGATCATCAATTAAATACATAAAGAAGGCTTTGTTATATTAGTAACAACAACAACAACAAAAATCCAACTAAAAACACCAAAAGAAATAGTCCATGCATCTTAAATACTATATAAGCATGCAGGAAGCATATAAAATATTTGACTTTCTACATTTGATCAGAAACATACTATTTAATAGATTTTCACTGCTTATAAATACACATTCTCCTCCTCTGTATGATACAGAAAAATATGTATTCTTTCTTTTCAGTGAAATATAATTTGAATAAAAACAGCACCTGCATGAAACCTGCCCTCCAAGTTTCATCATCACTAGGTAATTCTAAACATCAAAATCCCCAAATACATGTTAATTAAAATAATATCTGGAGATATACTCGAACTTACCATCATTCTAACATCACTCCTTTTGCATCTTTAAAAGCCAAGCAAATGGATTAGTAATGAGCCAGACAGAAAGAAATGCTTCATATTTAATACTCAGATTAATTCTAAAGTTTGGGTTGGAACTTGCTACTATTTGGCATGCCAGTTAGTGAACAGAATAGCAGAAAACCATGTATTTCAGAGTCATCCCTTTCTCACAGTCAATTTCCCCCATCTTAAGCGCTACCAGAGTATTCCAACACAAAGGCAGAGTTGCTCCAACCCACAGAAATACTCAAAGAACAGAGCGGCAAGGAAAGATTTTGCTATAATCGTAACCATTCCATCAAGCTAAATGCTCATGAAGAACTTAAACCAACTTTCAACTAACAACTCTTTTCCTCTTAAAAGCTGGACTTTTTGCAAAGCAAAGAGTGCTGATATAACATCCTGAGATATTAGATCTGCCCTAAAACAGTCACACAATGCCATTGGCTAGCAAGCACAGTAGCACAGAACAAGTTGTCTGGAGCTGCAGGCATAATTTCATCCAGGGATCAAACTCTTACTGACTCCCAGAGTCATCTAAGTTGACATACCCATTTGCCATCACAGGGCTCTTGTATTGAGAACTACAACTACTTTTTGACCTTGTTCTGTAATTAATCCCTTAATTAGAAGATAAGCCTTGAATGTCACCTACCATTTAGTGGTTCTTCTACAGCTTTCTGCAAAACATTTAAAAATATATATATGTATAAAAAGCCTTCATGTTTACTTTTGGCTCGCCACAGTTAAATTACTCTAATTGACATATACAGTAAGTAGTGATTCTACAAAAACGAAGAAAGCTGAGCGTTAATACAATTAATGACTAGAGTCCTGAAAAAATTTAAACCAGTAACTGCATTCTCCAGATTATTTTTCCTCTACTGTAAATTTTTCCTCAGATGAAATACCTCTAGGTGGCAGCAAAAGACAAGCAGATACTACTTTGAGGCTCTAAAATTCGATTATTTCTGAGATTTGATCAATGGTTAGTAAGAAAGCAGCACGATTTAAAAAAAAAAAAAAAAGTAGCCAAGCAATCAAGTGTCATGTCCTCAAAAGGAAATACACCATGGTTGTGCATTTAGTCTGGTAGACAGTCATCAGAAACAACACACGCAATCTACAGAAACATTTAAAAAAATGAAAAAAAAAATCAGTAATTGGTTAAGATGGCAGAATTCAAAATATGCACCTTTTCTCCCTCAGACTCACGAAAATAACAAGCATAATTTTGTAAGTGTGCCCCAGTGTCAGAATTAAGCACTTCACGGATATTAAGGTTTCCATAGTCTTTAGATTACACAGAATCGAAGTGTATTTTCAAAATTACTTCACCCCTATTTATTGCCTCAAAGTACATCAATATATACTGAACAGCCCTTGATGGAAATGAGCAACATATTAACCCACTTTATTTTCCACTAGGTCCTTTCTGTAACTTCTATAAGTTCATGGGCACAAATTACAGTACTGGAATTCCTCTGTAACTGATACTCCACTAACTGCAGCTGCAAGAACCGTATTTTTAGTGGCTGAGATTTCCAGTGACCTTTAAGTTTTAAAAATTTCTTCTGATTTCATTCCTGTCTCCAATTCAGAGACTAACATGGTGTTCACTACTATGTAAGTGTGGCTATTTCTTTGTCAAATCCTCGCTGCAGTGAAAAACCACCTTGTGAAGAGAAGAGCTCATAAAGAGAACAGAATTTCACAAAGGATGTTGTTTAGCACGTTGGCTTCTATTTCAAAGCTTATTTAAACCAAACATCAAATTAAAAAAAAAAAAATCCCCTCTTGTCCTGTTTGCTTCCATTCTACAAGTAAACACGACCATGTTAGACAAAGGTAAGACTGTTTTGAAAGAAATGTATCTGTAATATATTTCTCAGCCCATTTTTGTAACATAATGAACTTTGTGAATCTTTTTTATTTTATTTTTTTTAAACTCCATTCAGTTACATTCCTTCCATAAGTAAAGAGATCAATCCTCTGAAATACTATTCCTTAAGATGAAAACGGATGAGAAAAGCAAGGAAAAAATATTTTGTGACTCTATTTGCTTCTGCAAAACTCCAGAAACATCCGGCACTGCATAAGTCCATGAAAATTACTCTTATAGGAACGATTATGCCAGAATTAAAAAAAAGAACACCTGACTGAAAAACCTCCTTCAAAAACCAAAGTGCTTTTCCATTTGTTCTGTGTGATCTAAAGACAGACCCTCTGCTCTCAGATGGTCTCATCAAATTAAGGGGCATTACAGGAAAATAAGAGAGAAAAAAAGATCAAGGCTATAGCATATGTATAGCTTGGAATTCAAGAGAATATTAAAGTGTTCTGGTGTAAAAGACCATAGGGAAAAAAAAAAACAAGTCTTTGTTATAAGCCACCTAGATTTAAAAAAAAAAAAATCTATGGTATTCTGCACTCATCTTAATGAAAAGGCATTTTCATTAAGGTGAGCAAAAGGTCTTTACAAATTCAAGCGAAAGAGCACATTGTAAAAACACCAAACTTCTCTTCACATCCACCACCTTTTTACGACAGCCCTTGAAACTCCATTTGGGGACAACAGTTGGAGTAGCTGTTAGGTCACAGTGGCAATTACAGTACTAGAGACACACTCAATAGGGACAATGAAGACCACCAACTCACTCAACATTAGACATCTGTTACACAGCCAGAACTTTTGCTTGCTACCAACCTGGTCTGAATTCGAACTAGTGAAGAAAGGTTCAGTATCTCACTACAATCCCCTGAGCCATCTAGTCACCCCAAATTTATTAATTTTAAGCTTACCCCTGGACGAGGATGATCTTTCATGCTGGAACCTAAAATAATTACAAAAAAGTAACCAGGCAGGTGAATAAATGTCATGATCAACCAAACAAAAATATCTACTGATAGAAACTGGAACAGTAGCAACACACAAAATTGAAACTTCCTCTATCCAAAACTACTTAATATGACAATATGCAAATTCTTAAAACCTCTAAGCACTCCTCTGTTTAGGAACTAAATTATTTTATCACGTATAGTCTGTGAATTGTCCCACTCATGGATTCAGCTCTAAAAATGAATTATGCTGCATACTACTCTTTGTGCTTATTTCAGTGTGCTGGAATCTACCTTAGCAGTTTCATTTGACTTCTTCAGCCAGCATAATTAAACTAGAAACGCAATATTTATGCAGACCATTAGCACACAGCATCAGAGTCACCTGTACAAGTACTCCAAGCTCAATAAAAATTACTTTTGTCATTGTGAAAAGACTTGCTTCACCTTTGTTACATTTTTGACTTATCTTCATCTATCTCAGGTACCAAATACTGGGCATTCTGCTTTAATTTCTTCTTTAACGGAAATCCTCCCTCTCTCAGGGTCTGTTATTTCTGACCATGCCCACACATGGTGTACACATACTAGACCTGCAAGACTGCACGGTTCAGTGCAGATTAAGGACTGCGCTGACTACAGACACATCAGCTTGAGCATGGAAGCAATATATCCTCAATTGCATGCTTCTGCGTCCAAACTAACAAGCTGTTTGAAAAGCCTTCATGCACAGCTTGAAACAAATCTATTTGATATCTGGGGAACAGACCAGTTTCTAAAATAAAAGTATTGCTATTCTTTGCTCCTGGCTTTTAAGATTAAGGGTAAGAAGATACAAGATTCACTAAAAACAAAGGTGTGCATTCAAATTGCTCTTATTTTAATCTCCTTCTAACCAGTGGAAATCTGTAGGCAAATTTTGCCTCTTTAAATTCCTACTTTGACTAGTTTATGTCTGCACCATCCCATACTCCACTGTATAGAATCCTTGGAATCATTTTGTTCTCTGCTCTAAGCTTCAGCTAACCAACTGTGTAAATGCAGAGCTTAAACAGCAACATCCGTCCTACAGTTGAAACACTCTTAAGTAACCTCTCTGTGTTGATCTCAAGACAGTTTATTATGATAAGCTTTAAATTTTTTTACTCAAGATTCTCCACAAGCTCTGTGAAACAAAGCAAATACGTATGGAGAACTTTTTACTAGTTTCTTAAACTACATAACTCAAATCACACCTTACGTTCAAATAAGCAGTCTACCTCTGAAAAGTACACTAGAGAAAATTGCTTTTCTGAATATTTAAGCGCTAAAAAAAAATAATGCCAAATATTAGGCGCTACTTACCCATAATAAACACGTAACCCAGACTAAGCAAAGTTGCAATACCCATAATAGCTAAGCCAGCAATCACAACAGACCCATGTAACGGAGGACAGGCTGTTAAAAACAAGATAAAAGAAACTGTATCATCTGACACAAGTAAAAGCATAAACTTTCATATATATAACTGAATACTACAAGAAAACCTGATAAAAACAGATGTGATTAGTTTCTCTTTCAAAGCTATTCCAGACCTACGTTTGCATCTTTCTTTTTCTGTATACATTCTCTAAGGATAGAGGCATTTACTGATTTATCCTGCTCAGCTGTACTATTCTACTACAGTTCAGCTATTCTACTGTCACTCACTGCAACTGACAACATTCTATCTTTAATTGTATTTCAAATTTAAATTTATATCTTCAGTCCCAATTGTTTTGAACTATAATTGCAGATTAGATTACTGAATGTAATACTATTACTGATAAAACAGGGTAAGAAAAGGGAAGAAGGAAGCAGAATAAGAGGGCAGTTCTGAGGCAAATCCACCACAGGTAACAGGAACGCTCCATGTTTTCAGGGATATCACGAGCAAGCACAGGCTTTTTTTTACAACCTCACCATAGTTCACTACAGAAACTTCTTGTTCTCTGATCTCTGTTTCCAGAGACCCAGGGTCACTACAACTGAGCTCAACTTTGGATAAGCTGTTTCTGCTGACAATTAGGGTAATTTAGCTAAACTTCCAGAGATACAAATAACATCTGCCCTGTATGATCTTTGAAAAGGGCACCCTGAAAAACTAGGGAGACTTTCCATTTGAGAGCAGAATAAAACCATACTCCATTTAGTATTACTCCAGAGGATTAATGCTTTACCAGAAATCTCACATCATTTTATTTTACTATTACATTTGACAACACTTAGATGCTCCTTACCAATACTTCTGTAAATAATAAACAATAAGCATAGCTCCACTGAAAGATCTATCATTTCACCCAGATTAGACAAACCCTTAGAAACCACTTTCAGGAAAGCTAGTTTTTCTTAAAACCCCATCAAATAAAACTATTAAAATGAAAAATGTCTCTACAAAACAATAAATCAGGAGTATAAAGTACTTCCAGTAAGCATGGGTATGTACACTAGTACTAAATATACTGCCAAGGGTGCCCAGACCTAAATTCACCCTTTTCTCTGCTGTGGCATTTTCTAGTGGGCGAGATGGAAGGCAGGCATGGGACAACCAGACTTAAAACAGTCCAAGAACACTTCAAAGTTTACTGTCTCACCATTTGCCCTCTTAGGCTGTTTCAATGGTATCGGTTTCCCAGAGATTCTGTTATCAGTTGTGCACAAGTGGAGATTAACTAGAAATTTCTGATTTATTCACTGAACATGAGATTATTATTATGACTCTAGTTTAGTTTCTGAATACCTTAGGCCTCAGTAAGAATAACTGTGATAAAGGTCAATGCTGGATTTGAATGACTCTTAAGGGGAATAAATGTTGCAAAATTAAAACAATTAACTTTTTTTTTCCCTCCAAAGCAAGTGCTCATAGAATGCCATCATGCTGGATATAGTCATACTAATGAAACTGATAAAGTACTACTGCCCTTGGGCTATTCTTCTTTCACCAGACAAAAATGCATTAACACAGCAGTACTAAAGTACTTTTACGGATGTTACTTGCTAACGCTCAATGGGGGGAAGGCATTTTTACAGCATTTTAGTGTTACAAATAACCATCAGGTATAGTCAAAAGTAAAAATAATTTGACAGAAGAGAAATTGCTTACCTGAGACACACAGTGCAAAACCAACCACAGCAACTATATAACCAAGAACCTGCAAACCTATCAGAGCAAATGTTGCTTGTGGCAGACAATCGAAAACTGGGAAAGACAGAAAGAGAAACAAATTATAATTTTTGAAGTTTAACTACGGAGACATTAAAGGTAGATCATTCATCTAAAGCCATAAATCAGATTCTCCTATATTCTAAGCTCAGCGAGCCAGTGCGATAACAAAACTCCCAAGTTGTGGTAAGGGGCCTCAAACAAGAACTCACTCAAGGAGATTATTTTTGTAACTGTGACACATACATCCTGGTACAGATACATCCTAGTACATTCTGAAGGACTGCAGATAAACCAGCAGAACACGGCCTGGGACTAAGATAAGGGAGCTGAGGAAAAGTTACGGGGTCAGGAAAGATATGGGAGAAGGACTCGGAGCTCATGGAAAGAACAGCAAGAATGCCTCTTCAGAGCCACAGGGGACCACCAGAGACCACCAAAGGACCCCCTGTACGCAAGCACAGTTGGATCCAAGAATGATTCAGCAGATGTTTAAGTGTAGTATAATTATATTTGAA
Organism: Mesitornis unicolor; assembly: GCF_000695765.1. NCBI lineage: Eukaryota > Metazoa > Chordata > Aves > Mesitornithiformes > Mesitornithidae > Mesitornis > Mesitornis unicolor. The sequence goes on along the minus strand of NW_010180138.1, from coordinate 10,972 downwards.
TTTCTACCAATCACTGTAACTTAGATTAGGCAATCCTTAAACTTTTGTGTATAAATATGCCAAGAAAAGTGCCAGTAGTCATGCGAGCTTGGATAAAAGCTTGGTGTAAATCATGCCCCTTGCACCCAACACTGAATAAAGAATGGCTGCTTCTTAATGCTATGTTGGTGTTAAGAGGCTTTTCTATTCCCGACTTTGGTGACAAAGTCACTGCAAGTCTCTCAGGGTTCTTATATGTATATGCACACAATCAAAAATAGATGTATATACAAATAAACCTGTAAACAAACCACAAGTGGAAAAAACTAAACACACACATTCTGAGAATTAGTTATTCATCCTAGTCCCATGACCCAGGAAGGAAGAGCAGGACTCACTCAGATGTCCTACCCTAAATCTCATTTTTCAAGCAGGAAACTTATAGTTCCTTCCTGAAGCACACACAGGTTAAACTTTTGTTTTGAGATACTAGGAAGGTCATGAATCCAGGATGCTATCATAGCACCTATTTATAAAAATGAAAATAGTTTGCAGGGCAAATTATAGATTAGGGGAGGTGGGTGGAAGGAAGGGAGCTCAGTTTTTCTATCAGTATGTTCTTGAGCTAGTGAGTAAATACTCACCCATTCCAAACATGAAGTATTGAAGCAGTACCACAATCACAGCAGGGATTACAATTAGGCCAAGACCAGCTTGATTCTGTGCAGTATAGCCATCTGCAAACAGCGGTATGGAAATTAGTAAAACAGAAATCCTTGATTGGAATAAACCACAAAGCAAGAAATGCAAATCGTTAGTATCATCAGGATTTTTTGGGTCCAAAAAAAATCCCACTGAAGCATCAGAAGTCACTCCTAGCCTCTAAAATTCACTCAAGGTAGCAAGACAGAAAATAGAAATAAATTTGGAGTCTATATCTCCCCATGATCATCTGAGGGCCTGACAACCACAGTGCTGTTTCTGTTGTAATTCTACAAATTTACTTTTTTTCATTTTAAAATTAGTAGATGACACTTAATAGGTGGTACTAACTTCCATACTACTCATGGAAGAGATTAATCTGTGCTTCCATTCCCCTAAATTAGGAAGGCAATTTTAATACACTTACCTTGGGCAAAAAGAATAGTGCCTACAACAGCAGAAACTACGATGATGATACCTGCTGTAATAGTGACCGTTTTCTTCTGAGGTACGATTTCATATTTTAATGCTTAAAGACAAAACAGATAAGAGGAAAACAGTAAGACATGCAGATTCTCACAAAAATACTCAGATTTTATTATTAGGACGTTTGTCATAAAAAAAGAAACAAGCTCCTAAAAAATTAGACTATATATATTACCAATATTTCAGTTGGTTTTATTGTTTGATATGGTTAGTATGGCTTACACAGATAAATGAAACCTGGCATTGGTGTTCTAGTCAAATTCTTAATTCTACCTTCCATACAATTTAGGTGATATGTTACCAAAATAACTCTGGGACATGGTACAGGTTAATTCAAGTACACGCACTACTGACATTTGAATAAAGTTACAGTGAATTTGTCACTCAGGTGAGCGTCAAGCAGGGATTTAGAAATTCCAGGTTTAATTCTCTTCCCCATGACACTGAGCTCAGGCATATCACCCCCATCCCCTAGGGGAAAGGGTGATGTTCCCATCTCACCAGAATGCTTTGAGGATCAGTTGTTATGGGATGGCCTACATATCCAGAAGCCATTGACAAGATTAATTTTCAGTAAAACCACACTGATAAATAGCTGCCATGTCAGAAATGGTTGATACCAGTGGAGGGTTTCAAAGCAGCAGCATTTTAGTAGTCTTTGGAAAAGAAGGAACAGTACAAATACAGTATCATAATAAGCACTGTTTGTTTCTGCCTTACACACTGCTAAAAGCTAAGACACAAAAACAGCAGCTCTTGCTTCAAGCCTGAAAATTAATATACCAACAACCTCAGTACATATTGAAATTGGTAGAGAACAAACAAATAGTGTAAGTAACTTTAAAAACAACAACAAACAAACAAACAAGGAGCATGTATAGAATTAAAATGCACTGTGTTAGCACACACAAAAAAATCAGTAGGATACAGTAAATATTCTAGAGGGCAGGTATGACAAAATCTTTAGTAGTATCTTATCTATGGAAGGCTTAAAGAATCCCTCTCTTGTAACTAAAACTCCATCTTTCATTATATTCACATTGCCTAACACAACAGGATCCCAGTCATACTATTAAGTACTAATGTCATTGAAACCAAAAGCTAATTTGGAATAGTAGTAATATTAAAAACTTCCACAGTATCTATACTGGAAATTCACTTTTTTGTGAACCATACAAAGTAAACAGTAAGTACATCCACATTTATTAAGTTAGAGGTAGCATGATTACTTTTCTCCACAGAGGTGTCAGACCTTGCAATAAAGTGCAGTGATGCCAGAAAATCCAAGCAGGCTCAACTTACTTCCGTAAAATGACAGCGCTTCTCCATGGCTGTACCCATGCTTACTTCAGGACAACTATTACTTGCCTATCAAAATGCTACAAATGTTAAAGTTCTACTACGAATGCAAGCCAATGACAATTCCTGAACATATCAGACACTCCTAAACCATTATAAACAATAATGAAAATCAGGAATCTGACACTATGGAAATAAAAAAATTTAAAAAAATATATTAACATCCAACTTCTGACCATGGATGGACCTTTGAAGAGTCACATACTACTTTCAGAGAGTCATGAAAAGGTAACAAAGGAAATTATATATAAATGGCTGAATACATATGTGATTACTATAAATCACTCTGAGTGCACTTTTCTGAGTTCCATTTCTTATGGACTGAAGTCCAAGCAGAATTTTTTGGGGTTGTTTGGGTTTTGTTGGTTTTTTTTTTAGAAGTCTACAAATTGAAAAAGACTAAAAAAACCTCAAAGACTGATGTAATAAATTATAATAAATTCAACAGGGAACCATCTGAAAGACCAGGACATAAAGCACACTTTACAATGCATAGATGTTGGACCCCAATGTATAAAGAATATCTGATGTCTGACACTGGTGAATGTATTGCCTCTAAAAACATTTAACAAAATCATTTATGTTGGTATTAAATGATAACTCGACCAGTGCTAACGAACAATTTTACATTAAGAAGAGAGCATCATCCTTCTCTAATATTGATTTTATGACCATAAAATGAGACACGTTTCTGTTTCTAATGATTCAATGTTATGGTGAACCAACAGTGAAGAAAAGCTTCCTTGTTCTAACCAATGACAGGAGACATTATCAATGATACCCCACCAAAATTACATACATGTAAAAAAGCTCATCATTTGCACCAGTACTGGCAGCAGAAACATCACCACATGACAGAGCAGCTCTAAACAGTCCCTTTAGGCTACACATCATCTCACACCTTTGCCTACAAAGACATACAGCTACTAAAAACCTTAACCTCAGGAAGCAAGCCCTGGCCTCCAAGCAAGCACACAGACTGGCCCAGATCTCACTGCTTAGAGCTAGACCCCCTTCAACACAGCACCTGCATCTACACTGTGTGACTGGGGCACTACGTGGCACACTGAAACCCGAAAACACACATTTTTTTTATGAGGTCATGGTTTTTTTCAGTTCAAAGGTCCCAAACTCTGCAAACACTAAGCCAGAGTTGTGTTTTCATAGCTTCACTGAAAAGGAAATGGAAGACTACGCAGCACAAAAGAGTGTAGCCTAGTGTGCTCTTACTGACCAAGCCTGTAAATAACAGTGCTTATTATAACAATCTTGAGAACTGTATACGAGTGAACTCTCCCATGGTGTTCACTGACTTGCCAAAAGCAAGCTCAAAAATGAACGTACGTAACACAATGTGGATGATCAGAAGAGGATTCCAGAGCAAATCAAACAGAGGTATTCGACAAGCAGACATACCACTCCTCCGTGTATTATCTGGATCAATTCTATGACACATCTTTTAAATGCAAGCACCATCTTTCATCTTACATGGATGCCTTTATGCAAGCAAGTCATTTTAGGACAAATCAATAATTGCAAAGAATTAGAGAGTCAATACTTACCAATAACACTTAACTGAGCTGCACACAAAATAATAACCGAGATCAGCAACGCTATGATGATAGCCCTTTCCACTAGAACGAACCATGATCCTAGAGAATAAATGAAGAAGAATGGTAGGAAGAAAACAAAACCTGAGCTTGTTAGCTTTGCATTTATTGCTCCTTTTATGTTATGCTCTAGATTGCTCAATACTGTATGTAACAGTTAGCCTTAAGAGTTATAATAGGCTAAGAAAGCTATGAGTTCTACCTGTGGATTTTTCACTCTGATCTTACGTGTGACAACCTATCTTTTCTGTATTTCTAGTTACACTGACATTCTCCAAACTGGAGGTCTTAACCTCCACTGCAGCAGAGGGTATGTTTATAGCTTTGCGTGGCAGTACAAGCTAGTTAGCTTGCAGAACCACAACAGCAAAGTAGAACAGAAAAGCAATGTATTTAGGCTAAGCAGGGAAGCTGGGCAAGATATTGAGTCCAATTTGATGCTTCCCTAGCTATTCTATTCTACCTCCAACTGCTCTAATTCCTGAAGAAATCCATATGTATGATGAGGAATATAGGATCTAACCTATATGTAAGAAGGAAACACTGCTTTGTTAATTTTAGAAATCACACATTTTCCTCTAGGCCTTTCCACCATCATCCATTTAGCTCTTTTTCCCCGTGCATCTTGGGATGCCTTAGGCTGTTCAGTCACTTGTGCTCTAAGACCGTGTGAGCCACCTTCCAACGTAAAATTCTGAAAATATCTCCACTGAACTAGAAAATGCAGTTGATTCTTGCATCTCTGCTCATAACTACATTTAGACTCACTCAGTGGAATCCAAAGTCTCTATTTCTTACATTATACTTGCCAGTGTTCCTCTGTCTGCACACTTGCTTCCAAATAAATTTCTAATATTCATCTAGATGCATACTCCTTGCACTTACTCTCCATATTTAATAGTTTTATCTGCAGCTCAAAAAAACTGGAATTAGGTAGCAATACCTCACAACTTTCAATGACAGGCAAATACCTTGAGAAGTTTTAAATTCACAAATTTCCCTCTTCCCCTCCTGCCCCCACAAGGGGTCATAGAAGATACTGTGGTTACAACATGAATACAAGGCAATCAGAAAACACACTACTGGAGGAGTACCTGCCAGCTTCCTTATCAGCAAAAGAAGCCTAATTCAATGAATTGTTTAAAGGAAGACTTTTAGCTTTATATGCATTTTCAAAAAAGCAGCTAATATTGAACAGTAACTTCAATGCACAGTTGCCATTCTCTAGATAAGCCGAATTCTACAGGCAAATACCAGCCAAGCTATTAAATGTAACTAAGAATCATCAATGAATTGAAAGTATCTGCAAGCCGAGACTCTAAAGCAGCTTCACTTCCTCTGTAGTGCTTCCAGATGACACTACCAAGTGTTACAAGTAGAAAAAAAGAAAAAAGAAAAAAGAAAAAAAGAAGAAAAAAAAGCAGCAGCCATGAAGCCTGGTATCTTATAGGACTTCAGCATGCAACATGGAACCTGTCACTCTCCTGTGAAGATAACTGAACAGGAAAGTGTGCCCAAAGACAAGGGAACTAGCATATAAATTTTGCTCACTCTGCTACCCACTTCCTAAATGAATTCAGGAGTTGAGCAAAGTGAGCTGGAGAACAGTTGGCTCTCACAGGACTACCTTTGTAAAAGCATCACTTGGAACATATTAGTAGTGACAGCATGAATTCATTGCTCAGAAATGACAGTGTGAAGATTGGTACAGTATTTCCATTATTCACTAACCTTTTTCAAAATTCACTTGCTACACTTCCTTCTATTAGCTTATTACCTCAAGAGTCTCTCTAGAGCACTGAGGAACAAACAGCAAAAAATTAAGCAGAGGAATTTAAAGAGATAACAAGTAACTGTTTTAACTTCAGCTAAACCCTTAAACATAAGACTTAATTTTACATTTTCTAGCATATACTCTCAAACCTAATGTGACCTCGCAACTATAAAATCTTCACCAACCACATTTTTCCTTTGGTGTTGGGGTACTTTCCTCGTCGCAACTGTCAACTAGAAAATGAAATTGGAAAAATTACATCAGTTTCCTGCTTTGTAGTCTTCATAACGCTTTCTAAATTCTAAACAAAGTAAAAATAAAACAATAAAACTCACAAACGGGACTTGATTCTACTACACCCTCAAGCCTTGTTTTGTCTTCTAATGGTTAACACTGACTAGCAAAAACAGTCCAAAAAGGCTGAGTGAGGAAGAAGTTACAAGAAGGAAATTGTCTGTACCTTTTCTCCTGTTTCTGCAGTGTTCTAACAACTGAATGATTTTGTAGAATTCTCACTCTACTCTTTCAGTGGCTGTGCCCCTCTCAGTCCATTTCAGAATCACATTTGTTTTGCAGTGTATATGGTTAACTCAACAATTAGACCCAATTGCGAATTACACAGCTGCTTGCAGCAGGACACACGTAACATCTGTTTGAGCTTCAAAAATATTTAATGACAAATGCAAAAACTAATAGCAAAAACGTCCTAGGACAATTCGACAGTGGTAAGACTGCCTGTGCTACACACATGTAACATATTCAGTGCTTCTGAGCAGCTTTCCAGAAGGAAGGAGCAAGTCTCCTATGCAGAACAGATGAACAATACACACATATGTTCAGTGAAACTCTCCCTTCTGCAGAATACTAGACAGACTGCACATGTACAGCAGACCCCATCTAAAGCGCTAGAGCACATGGGCTGCGTCTGACAAGATAAGGTAAAAGCCACAAAGTGGATTTCTCACTAAATGAGAAATTCATCACTTAGTCACTATTATTTTAGTTTAATGTAGTCTTTTGAAGAAAATGCTAGACATTTAATGCTAGGCATTTAATGCTAGACAACCATTAAAAAGTTACCATCCTGTAGCAGCATTTTCCGCCTCTCTGGAAAACTGCATACTTTCAGATTAAATTTTAGAGCTCTTACAGTATTAGTTCTATCTGTAAATTTTCCAGCATAGCTAAAGCCTGCTAGATGCAATTCATCAAAGAAAAGATCTCTGCAGCCACTGTGATGAATGTATACATTTCAGTGTATTTACTAAGACATCAGGAATACGTTGCAGTATGTAGTGCAATTATGAGCATGCAGAAAAATATCACCAACTGTATCATCTAAAAGATGTGGGAAAGCACAGATTTCATTGAAAGTGATCTTCAGACATTATAGAACAAAAAAATGCGTTCAGATCTTTCCCACAGAAGCAGTTCCCCATGACTTAACCACAAATAGATCACATTAGCATTCAAGTTAGAAGGCCTGGGCGCTATACTTTTTGTATTTTCAATTTAAAGTAATGCATTGTCATATACATTAAATTTCTCTTTCCCATAAGATTTTGCTTGTTTCCTCTCCCAGCAGATTCTAAAACAATGGCAGGCAACTCACCCGTGTGGTTTCTAAGTTCAACTCTTGTCTCTCCTTCTCTGCTTGATTCTGTTACTTCACAACTGTAATTTCCAGCATCTGCTTCTGCACTGTTAAGCGTTAAAGAGGCAACACCCTTGGGTAAATCAGCTTGAGATACTAAGTTAGCTGATGAAAACGCTGGATCTTTGAAAAATTCCACTTTTCCTCCATCAAAAGAAAAAATTCTTTTTCCTTGTTTTTTCCACGTAACAAACATGACAGATGCATTGTTCTCCTTTAGGTTAGTCACATAGCAAGGTAAAATGACAGTTTTATTACAGATAGTTCTTTCAACAACATCTGTCACATTAAATATCAACTGGGCAGAACCTGTAAAGAAAAATGAAAATTGACACATTCAGAATTATTTCTTAATACACAAGAGAAGAATGAAAAAAGAATTACAACATATGACTTGGGAAAACAAACCAAACTCTCCCACAAAACCACCAAAAGAGAACCATGCTTTAAGGGAGGAACAAAGAAAGGCAAAAAGGCAACATTATAATTCTGTCACAGCCCCTCTACACAGACTTAGCCACTCTTGCATCCATTTAATGCATAGATAACATAACCTATCATTTAAAAAAAAATAATAATAAAACTTTGGGCCGCTACTTACTTGGATATCTCCCCTAAAGTACCATACGGAGAAATACTGCGTTAAGGCCTGCAAAGCAGAAATCACATTAACCACAGGTTGTCCCACTGATGTTCAGACTTCTGCTGATCACATGGGTATCTAAAAACGAAGGTCCAGGCTTCAGCTCCACACAAGCGTCTGTTACAGTTCGTTAAGTACACGGGTAAAAATTCTACTGTTACACTCGAGAGAAGGCAGGCAGGGCAGCAGTCAACCAGGGTTTGGCATTTGTTCCTTCTTGTCTCTGAAGGTGGAGCCAAATGCCCATAGGTTTAGATCATTTCTTGCAAATTCTCTCTCATTTCCTTTCCAAAGGAGGAGGTGCACACACACCACCATATATTAAGTAAGATCATAACTTGGTATTTAAGTGTATACACAACAGAACTGAAAATGGAGAATTTGTAGAGTGTCCTGTATTATATATCGTTATGAATAATGGTACTAACAATAGCATTCAATGCAGGTAATGAAAAACCACCACCACAGAGGACTGTTTCCACCGCTGTTTTATATTTCTCTCCCACACTGCACCACAATCCTAAAATGGGAGTACTGACTGAACACTGTTTCAAGACAGACCTAAACCCTATGCCAAGGTTTTATCTGAAATGAAGACCCATTCATCAGTTCTTGATAATATCAAAAGTTATAACATCAGTATTTAAATTACATCAGGAACCAAGACAGGTTACTTAAACTAGCTTTACTGCAAAATATGAAGGCTTTGAAGCCTTTATTTTCTATAGTTTTCCTCCTTTCTGTGAAACTGTAACTCAGTTTAACAGCTGTCCTCCCCAAAGTCTCAGTGACATTAATCATTCAAAATGTTTGACTATATCCACCTGATAAAACCAAATATGGGAAAAGACGTGTACTGTAAAACAAGACTGCAACCCCTAATACTGTAAGCACACAAACTTACACACTGGAGTAGCTCCAGTGACTTTGGTGAAACTACTGGTATTCACATGTCTAAATCAGCTCAGAATTGTGGCATGTATTTGATGACTAAATTCAATTACAGGAAATAAAGGAGGAAAAAAAAGAAAAATAAAATCTGTAACAGTCAAGTCACTATTTGCTGTAGCTCACCGTTTTCAAAGCAATAGTCTCAGATCAAATTACTAGTGAATATCAAAAGCTTCTATGAACTCACTAAATATGCATTATGCATGACAGCAATTAACAATGAGGAAAGAATTATTTTCTGGTTTACTCATTGTGTTGCATTTTTTTTAAACCGTACCTCAGAAAATAAAAGTAACAAAAGTAGAACAAAGGGAAACAGCACCCAAACCACACACCAATGACAAATAAAAGCACACAATTAAAAGCTGGAGTGCTTCAGTGGTTCCTCCTGAAATAAATTTCACGTTTGTTTTACTTTAACAGTAGTACCTCACGATAAAAGGTTTCTGAGTATGGGGTTGTTCAGTTTGGGGTTATTTTTTCTCCTCCTTTAGAGCTAGCACATGTACACTTTGAAGAAAGAATTTATTCTCCCCTGGCTCCATCACTGAATAAAGCAATTTTCAACTAAAGAAAGCAACTATACTTCAAATATTTACCAAAGCAAATAAAAAACATTCATCTTGAAGGAATTTAAACAAATTGATCACGATTTTCTCACTAGTACCAGCAGAGAATGGCAGGGAGCTGTAAATTATCAATTCCACCGATTTGGTATTGTGTAGTCTATGAGAGCTGGCATATTTTGCCTGAAGCCAATTAAGAAGTACTCATGTGAACTGCTCCACCAGCTGAGCGCTGGGGAAATAACGAGCAGGCTGCAGACAGGCACCAGCAGAAGCACACAGCCAAATATTTGTGGGTTTTGTCCTCTGCAAAGCTGACTGCTTTAGCAGAAAGGGTTAAAGGGCTGCTATCTCACTAAAGGGAACCTGACTGCTTACTACAGATGATATTTCCACTATCAATTTCCCACGGTCTTCTCGCAGTATGAGGAAGTCATCAGAACCCTTTGGCAATGGTTCCCAAATCCTGAAGGCAGTGGACTACTAGGTGGACTCCTAGCCTCAAACTTTCTCGTGGACTATTGGCATAGAGGTGGGGCAATTTTAGAGCCTTACACTAAGCAGTCTAGGGGGGCTGCTTCTGAAGAATATGCAGTTGTGAAGCTGCCACAGTAAAGTTGTTTCAAATGACATATGCAATGCAAATTCAGGAACACTGTCAGAACTGGCTAAGCTTGGTAGTTGCACCTGATGGACACCTGACATTTCTCACCAACTACAAAACATGCTAGGGCACTTGACATTTCAGGCAGCTTCCTGCTAACTCAGGTGCTCAGACATGAACTTAAATAGCAGCTTTAACCAAGCAGGTTTAGATATGCTGCTTACTAGCAGAAGGACAATCTAACATTTGTACCTCAGTTAAAGTGTTACAATTTTTTTAACTCTCCTTCCCGCCACCGAGTTTCTTCTCGAGGCCCAGAAAAAATAAGAAGTTAGACTGCGAGACGCCATTTACACATCAGTAACACCCCAACTTTTTTTTCAGATCAAGAAATGCCACCATCCCGAGAAGCCGCACAGCAGACGACCAGCTTGCTCATCGTTATTTCGTCAAGAAAGCACATCAAGCTAAGCTGCCCTAATGCGACTGGACGCAAGAAGACGAGGAGCTTCGCGCTGGCCACGGCGTCCCTTCCTCTCCCCCGCAACTTCTGCAAGCGGCAACCCACCCCCAATCCCGGGGCGGGGAGATGAGGGAAGCTGTGAGGCGCTGGGCTGGAGGAGCACCCCCCGCAACGGATGGCG
>NW_010180137.1:0-330 GCF_000695765.1 Mesitornis unicolor | reverse complement strand
GTAGGTTGTGAACAACGGTGTCTTCAAATTGCCTGAGCTGAGTAGCAAACTCACCCACAGTTGTCGGTGTTTCATCTTCTGCCTCAAAAAGCCTTCCTGCCAAAACGTTGGAATACTTAGGAGGGGCACTCTGTATGAACTTCTTTAACAGAGAACCTTGGCATGGTACTTGGTCAGGATCTGCAAGTGTTTGCCGGGGCCGGCACCGAGGCCGAAGCTGTGACGGGAGCCGGAGCTGGGGTCAGGGCTGCCAGGGCGGCTCTTAAAACTATGTTATTCTCATGCAAACAGGCCTGAGTACGCCACAGTCTTACAATTAGCGCCATTTGA
>NW_010180136.1:0-4533 GCF_000695765.1 Mesitornis unicolor | reverse complement strand
CCACCCACCGTGCGGCTTTGGGGTGTTCAGATGGGGGCTCGGTTGCGTTGCTGCTGCCCTGGGGACAAGGGGGCTGTGGGATGGGGGGCGCAGCCACTGACTTTGGGGACCCCCATGCCAAGGTGCTGGGCAAAGCCTTGTGAATCCCATGGGGGGTTCAAGATAAAGCAGATTTTGGGGGCATTCACCGGGCCAGCAAAAGCAGCGGCCCCCAAACCAATGTTGGTAAAGCCCTGACACCATGAGTTGATGCTGGCCGAGGGGACAGAGCCTCGAAACCTTCAGAAAACCAATTTTTGGAGGTCACCCGCACCTCTCCCCTCCTCAGAGAACCAGGACAGCCCCAGGAGAGCGCAGAGGCCGAGGGGGACAAGGATTGGGACCTGCTGGGGTGCAGGGGGCACATAGGAAATCACAGGACACATTTCATGCTTTCTTTTCCCCCGCATTTCTATTATTTTCCTCCTTTTCCAGAAGCCAAGGCAGTTTTTCTCCCTCTCCTCTCTCCAACCAGGCCAGCCCAAACGCGGCCGTTCCTCAGCCGTGTAAAGAGCACAGGACAGGCAGAACAAAAAGGACAAGGCAGGAGCTGTCACAGGCAGTTATTTTAAGTTAAAAAACAAAAGACCAACAACCAGGTGGTTTGGGTTTTTTTCCCCTCTCACAAAGCATCTCATGGGTACCCTCATCATTTGAACCTAAACCACAACTTGCTGCCAGCCAAAACCGAGAAGCAAACGAACAAATAAAAAAAAAAATTATAATATAAAAGATCAACATCACCAGGCAACTTAGGCTGTGGTGAAACATGCGGTTTAAGCCATCCCCAATTTTCTGGCCCAGTCGGAGCTCGGTGGGTCATGGTCCGGATTTACCATCCAGAAAGAAATGGCCATCTCACTTTTCCCAAACTGTGGAATCAGGCAGTTCCAATAAAATCCAATTAAAAACCAAATTAATGGGAGAGCCCTGTGCCAGGGCCAAGGATCTGAGGGCTTTGGGGGGCTCTGAGTGGCCCCGCACCCAAGGATAAGGATGGGGGACCTGGCTTAGGGGACCCTCACTCCTGCAAGGATGCCCTGCGTTTTACAGCTGCCTCCTTTGCAAAAAAGCCCATTTTCTGCTCCAAATCCCCACAGGGGAGAGAAGGAGCTGGAAGCCAAGGGGGTGCACCCACCCTGAGGGGGCACCCATGGTCCCCAGGGGTGCAGTTATCCCGCACCCAGCTCCCATGGCCGGCAGCATCCCTGGGTGCCGCGGTGCTGCCGGTGCCAGGCTGTGCAGGTCAGGTCAGAGCGGGCCTGGCCAAGGGCAGCTGTGGGTGCCATTGTCCTGTGGGTGCCATTGTCCTGTGGGTGCCATTGTCCCAGCTCACGCCTGGGCTTTGTCTTCCTTGAACAATGGCTGGGGCGAAGCCACCCGCAGCCAGCACTGGGAGGGAGGGGAAGGGGGAGGGACGAGCCATGCTGCCCCGTTACCTCCCTCCCCAAACAGGGCCAGGAGCCAGGCCATTCCTGATGGCCACCCAGCACAGCCAGGACGGTGGTGGCATGGGGACAGGATGGGGATGGAGGGGAGTGCAGCCCCCATGGTGTCCTGTCCCCCCCAAAACAGCCCTGGGGCACAATGCCGTGGGGATATTGAGGTCTCCTGCTGGGACCCATGTCCTGATGATGCTGCAGGGCTGTGGGGTGAGGGGACAATGTGCCAGGGGGTCCATGAGACCTGGGTGCAGGGCTCCTGCATCCTCCAGCTCCTTCCCTCAGGGACCCCAGCCCCATGCCCACCTTTGATCTTTGCTGAAGGACACCGAGGTTGTGGGGAGCCCCACAACAGCCATCAATACCTCTGCCTTTATCCCACCCTGATCAATCCCATGTCTCCTCTGCCAGCCCCAAATTCAGTGCCCACCCCTCCAGGAGTGTCGTTGGGAACCGAGGGCTCTGCACAGTCCACGTTGGTGCTGGCCCCTTAATGGGAGGCTCATCCCTCCCCTCCAAGGCTGGGGGTGAAGGGGGGTCCCTGGGTCCATCACCAGTGGGTCCTAGGGGGGTTGACCCTCTCAGCACCCCAGCCATGGTCCATGGCACTGGAAGATGTTTTCTGTGGCTGGGAGGCAGAGGGAGGTGGCGAAGGTCCCCATCCCTCCCGGGGCACAGCCAGTCCCAGCACGGCCGCTCAGACCGGGTGGACGAACTGGTAGACGAGGCGCTGGGAGATGTCGGGTTTGCGGATGATGCCTTTCTTGTAATACTGCCGGATGGAGCGGCTCAGCTTGTCGTAGTTCATGGCCGGGCGGTTCTTCCGGATGCCCCACAGACGAGCCACTTGCGCCGAGTCCTCGATCTTGAAGATACCTGGGAGGGAAGCAGGACATGGGGGGAGGTTACAGACTCACTAAACTTCCCCAGCACCCATCGGAGCACCCACGCACCCACCTTTCTCCTTGTTGAGCCAGCGGATGAAGCGGCCGTAGTTGTGGGGTTTCAGCAGCAGCTCTTTGAGGAATTGCCAGAGGTGGATGGGTTGGCCAGCACAGGACGAGTCCACCTCGCTGTCTGCCCAGCTGGAATCACCTCCTGCCATGGAAAAAATGGGTGAGATGTGGGGAGAGACCTCTCCGCTCTTTACCACCCTAGGGACCCACACAAGTCCTCATCTGGGACATCCCAGCTCAATGACCGTGAGTTCCTGGAGCAGGGACAGCAGCTCAGTTCTGTCCTTGTGCAGCCCCATAGGGATGCATGGGGTGCAGGACAGGGCCAGCAAGGGTCTCACGGCCGTTTCCCCTTTACTGCATCTTTTAGACAGCCCAGGGACTGCTCTGGGAGCAGCAGTCACTCCAGTGCACCAGTTAATTGCAATTAAGCAGAGAGCAACCTCTCAAATACCCCAGACCTGAGGGAAGCTGACCCCGTGCAGAACCCACCGCAGTATCTCACGTCTCCCGGCACAGCTTTTTCCTTCATCCAGGCGGCTGGAAGGGAGGAGCGGGCGGTCAGAGGGGCATCTCCCATCACACAGCATCACCCGTCCTCCCCAGCTCCCTCCTGGTCCCCAGCACCCACCAGACTTCCAGATGTCGAGGTGGGCGTGCAGGATGTCGCCGCAGGCGGGCGAGCGCTGGCAGAACTGCTCCTCGGACATGGCGCACAGGTCCTTTCCCGACAGCTCCTGGAAGGATTTCCCGATCTGCGGCAGCCGGTACTGGTGCTCCGTCCACAGGATCCACTTCTGCACATTGCCGGGGCTCCAGTCCACGGGGTCTGGGGGCAGAGGGTGAGCAGGGACGGTGACAACTCCAGGCAAAGCCCTGGCAAACTCAGCTCACCCCACAGCAGCCCTGGGAACTCATCCCCTCCTGCCCCGCTGCAGCATGACCCACCAGGGTGGAAGCACCCCACTCTGGTCCTGGGGACAAGACCGTCCCCTTGCCACCTCTGGGAAGCCTCATCCAGCCTTTTGGAGCCCTGCTTGCTGCCTGCACCATCCCAGGTGACACCAAATCAAGGGAGTGGGTGCATAAACCTAAGCACATCCCGAGACTGCCAGAGTCATGGCAGTAGTACCCCAAGGAGGGCATCCCAGTGATGCATCAAGAGGAATTATCCCAGTGATACCCCAAGGAGGACACCTCAGTGATACCCTAAAGGGAATTATCCCAGTGATACCCCAAGGAGGACACCTCAGTGGTGCCCCGGGGAGGACACCTCAGTGAAGCCCCAAGAGGAATTAACCCAGTGATGCCCCAAGGAGAACACCCCAGTGATACCCTAAGGGGAATTATCCCAGTGATGCCCTGGGGAGGACACCTCAGTGAAGCCCCAAGAGGAATTAACCCAGTGATGCCCCAAGGAGAACACCCCAGTGATACCCTAAGGGGAATTATCCCAGTGATACCCTAAGGGGAATTATCCCAGTGATACCCTAAGGGGAATTATCCCAGTGATGCCCTGGGGAGGACACCTCAGTGAAGCCCCAAGAGGAATTAACCCAGTGATGCCTCAAGGAGAACACCCCAGTGATATCCTAAAGGGAATTATCCCAGTGATACCCCAAGGAGGACACCTCAGTGAAGCCCCAGGGAGGATTATCCCAGTGATGCCCAGTGGCAGCAATACCCCAGGGAACTCAGTCCTGGGCTGTCCTGGTCCCCTCGCATCCAACCCCATGCCCAGGCTGGGGGACACCAGCTGGCCCAAGGCTGTTCTCAGCCACACACACTCACCCACCCATTCCTAATGTCCCAGGGAAAACGGGATAGAGAAAAAGATAACAAAAATCCTGCTGTTTGCACCTGAAGCAATGCCCAGGGGAGCCAAGCAACAGCTGAGCTCCCCCAAACCCCAGCACCTCATTGCACACCCCTGGGCTTTAGCCCCCACACCGGCACATCCCTCCTCTCGCCGTACCCCACAGTGGGGGTCACCCTGCCCACAGCCCCCATGGAGGCCGTGGGGGCACCCACCTGCAGCGATGTTGAGGAGCTTGCAGGCTGTCTCGATGTCCTTCAGCACTTCGCCCACCACCATG
>NW_010180135.1:1458-3292 GCF_000695765.1 Mesitornis unicolor | reverse complement strand
GGCTGCAGGGGTACCTTCTGGGGTCGGCTGTGGGGAACCCCAGCCAGCTTTCTGCCACCCTGTTTTGTTTGCAGGAGCGCAAACTTCAGCTGGTCTTTGAGTGCCTGGTGCGGGAGCCGTGGGGCAGCGGAGTGCTGAGCAGGGAGCAGTGCTCATTCCTCAGTGCTCTGGCCGGCCGGCGCCTCGGGGCATCCCTGGCACCAGGCAGGAGGTGAGCAGGACTCACAAGGGTGGCCCTTGCCCCAGCCCCTCAGGCAGCCCTAGGCTTGCCTCTGCTTCTCTCCTTATCACCTTTGCTGGGCTGGAGGGGCTGGCTCATACAAGGTTGCTTGGGCTCTGCAGAGGTGCCAGCTCTGGGCTCCCAGGAGGAGCTGTAGGTGCTGGTCAGGGAGGAATTGCCCTGGCTGGGCTGACCCCCAGCTCGCTCTGCAGGTCATCTGCTGTGAATGAGTCATGCCAGTCCCTCCTGTTCCAATCGGACATCAGCTACGACCGCACTGAGGATGACGTGGTAAGGAGTGATCTGCTGCGAGCCCCAGGGTTTGGCCTCTCCCCAGCAGCGAGGGGGCAGTTTTGCCCCACTCCTGCAGTAGGGCAGCTCCCTTGCATGGCCATGGTTAGGGGTGGGCTGCTGTTGGAGCCGGAGCATGGATTTTTGGGCTGGCCCTGGCCCCATTCAGCCCTGCCAGCGCTACACTTCTCTACTGCCTTTCAGGATGTTGATATGACAGTGGTGCGGACCCTGAAGCGCAAAGCCCAGGAAAGACAGGTACGTGAGAAATGCTGGGACGTGGCAGCACTGAGGGCTGGTGTTGAGATGGGGTCTGTGCCCCCTGCATGGGTGAGGATACCCTGGGCCATGCAGAGTTAGGGCGCCCAGATACTTCTCCAACCTTGCATTGGAGACTGCAAGGAGCCTCACAGGGGTTTTAATTTATTGATGCTGGGCTGGGAGCGTCATCTCTCAGCAAACCTCCAGCAATCAATAGAAACTCCATTACCCTCCATCGTGGCCCAGCCGGGCTCCTCAATAATTCATCCGCACGTGTAGGCATCCTACATGCTGCTGTGCTCACACCTCTGCATTGCAGGCCTGGCCTGGCCTCCCCCAGCCCTGGGACTGGCTCTGGCCCACGTGGGGGGCCTGGGTGCCCACAGGTCCCCACAGTACCTGGTGTGGAGTGGGCAGGGTGAGACTACTTGGCTTGGGTGCTCTGGGGTGGGGAGGCAGAGTCAGGGAGTGGGTCCCTGTCTATCCTTCATTACATCTGCTCTGTCCCCAGCGTATGTCCCTGGCACCTCAGATCGGCCCTGTGGTGGTGGCGAAACGGCACCGGTCTTCTGTGGCACCCCACAATGCTGTGAGTAGGGACCCAGGACCACTGGAACAGGGTGCAGGTGGAGCAGAGCTCATGGGGAGACACTGGAGCACTGTGGAACTGCAGCCAGGCACATTCTCACTGCCCCCCATCTCAGCAGGTGAGTGTCCCCCCTGTGCCCCCTTTTCCTGCCAGCAGCCTCCTGCCTGCCGCTGTGGTGCCACAACGCCGCTCTCGCCAGGGACACTGTGTCTCTGCCCATGCAGGTGATGGGATGGGCTGGGGACGGGTCTCAAGGATGGTGTGGGACCAGTCTTGGGGTGCTGCCATCATGGGGGATGGAGGGGATCTGCTTGGGGTGCTTGCCCTCACTATGGTGATACTGGAGTCCTCTGGACATGCCAAGTGCTGCTGTCCCAGGACAGCTGGGATGCTGCCGTGGCTCCCTGGGAAATGGGAAGAGGCAGTTCGTCTTTCAGGGTCTCCCCTACTGCCTCCTCTCTCTGCAGAGCTGA
>NW_010180135.1:1002-1402 GCF_000695765.1 Mesitornis unicolor | reverse complement strand
CCAGGTGGCCCAGGACAGAAGAGCCGCACTGAGGGCAGCTCCTTGGGGCAGCCAGCACCAGCCCCCTTCCCCTCACCCCCACGGAGCCTCCCGCCACCCCAGCACCAGTTCACCTCCAAAACGGTGCGTGCCCCAGTCTCTCTACTTCCTCATGGAAAGAGGAGCTGAGCATGGGGAGTGGGTTAGAGCAGGGAGGCAAAGCTCTCCTCCATCTTTCCCCCCAACCCCAGATGTGCCTGCATGTGGTATGGATGGAGGTGGTGAGGGCTGGTTTGGGGGTGGTGAACTGGAACTGGGTACCTTTAAGAAGGGGGACCCTGACTCTGCTCCCCGCCTTTCCAGGTGATTCGTCCTGAGCCGTGTGGAGTCTTCGGGTCCCCGCTCCGCCTTTTGGAAGCCG
>NW_010180135.1:0-636 GCF_000695765.1 Mesitornis unicolor | reverse complement strand
CTGTCCCTGTGCCCCAGACAGGGCTTTACCGGGTGCCGGGTGCGGAGCAGCAGGTGCGAGAGTGGAAGCGGAGGCTGCTGCAGGCTGGGGGCGTGCTGCCCGCCCTTGGTGGCGTGGATGACATCCATGTGGTGTGCGGGGTACTCAAGGACTTTCTGCGGGGGCTCAAGGAGCCGCTGGTCACCTTCAACCTCCACCCTGCCTTTCTGCAGGCTGCTGGTGAGCGGGGGGCCTCAGTTAAGGGGGGGAGGAAGGGGCTGCTCCACCCCTAACCAGCTCCCTCGTGCCACCACAGACATCCCTGATGACGCTGCCTGCAGCATGGCCCTGCGCCATGTGGTGAGCAAGCTGCCCCCAGCCAACAGGGACACCCTGGCCTTCCTCATGCTGCACCTGCTCAGGTGAGGGGCTCATCCTGGCATGGGCTCTCATGGGCCTGTCTCCATCTCCTGGCTCCATGCCCCATAGCTGGGAAGCAAGGCTAAGGATGGGAGGGGCCCCCTTGGCTGGGCAGTGTGCTTAGACTGTTTTCTCCCCCTGCAGGGTGTCACGTAGCCCTGACTGCAAGATGGACGTGCTCAACCTATCCCGCGTGTTTGGTCCCACGCTGGTGGGACACGGCTCGGCCAACCCCAC
>NW_010180134.1:603-1086 GCF_000695765.1 Mesitornis unicolor | reverse complement strand
CCTCACACCACTGGCCTCAGCCATGGATCCACTGCTACGACTTGGCAAAACCAAACTCCCTGGTCCACAGGGCTGTGGTGTTAAAGTGGATCTGCTCATTGGCTTACCACAGAGTGAAGAAAATTCTCCTCAGGTTACCTTAATAGTGGTATTTCAGAGATCCTCACACCACTGGCCTCAGCCATGGATCCACTGCTACGACTTGGCAAAACCAAACTCCCTGGTCCACAGGGCTGTGGTGTTAAAGTGGATCTGCTCATTGGCTTACCACAGAGTGAAGAAAATTCTCCTCAGGTTACCTTAATAGTGGTATTTCAGAGATACCCCAGAATATGAGGAGTTGGAAGGGCCCTGGAAAGCTCCCCCAGTGCAACCCCTGCCACAGCAGGATCACCAGAGCAGTCACACAGGAACACGGCCAGGGCTTTGGGTGTCTCCACACAAGGAGACTCCACAACCTCTCTGGGCAGCCTGGGCCATGCT
>NW_010180134.1:0-560 GCF_000695765.1 Mesitornis unicolor | reverse complement strand
TGTGCTCCAGCTTGGGACCATTGCCCCTTGTGCTGGCATTGGCCATCCCAGAGCAGAGCCTGGCTCCTTCCTCCTGACACTGCCCTTTCCAAATGGATCCCCAGGAATGAGGGCACCCCTCAGGCTCCTCTGCTCCAAGCTCAAGAGCCCCAGCCCCCTCAGCCGCTCCTCAGCAGGAGATGCTCCACTCCCTCCAGCATCTTTGATACTTCATTCTTTTTCTGTAGTTAAAATTAATAGAGCAATCTGTAAAGTATGTATAATATGTAAGTCTCCAAATTATCTATTATAATTTATTGTAATAATGAAATACGGATGTTATGAATTGTTAGCAACTCTTCTATATATCATTGCACAGGTTGTAGATCATGCTGGGGAATCAGAACAACTCCTCCTTCATCACAAAATTAGGAGGGAGCATGTGTGAGCCGTTATTGTGGAACCTGTCTGCATTTAATTCACTTTCTTCTTCAAATATTTTTTCTCCTTATTAGTAAATGTCCCGCCGGTTATTTTGCCATTTACTTTATAAGTTTTTGCTTAGTTTTGCTCAAGTATTT
>NW_010180133.1:0-230 GCF_000695765.1 Mesitornis unicolor | reverse complement strand
TAATGTATATAAGTGTCTAAGGCAGGGTCTATACTGTATATAAGTATGAAAGGCAGGGTATATACTGTATATCTAAGGGAGCATATATATTACATATATCTATGTATATACGTGTATATATTTTTTTTAAAATGTATGCTTTTTAATTACTTAAAAGCCTGTGGAAAAGTAGATACACCTGAAACATCCCCGGATGCATGCAACAAATCCCCCTCCAAATATACTGAAAG
>NW_010180132.1:0-6512 GCF_000695765.1 Mesitornis unicolor | reverse complement strand
TCTGTGATTTTGTGATTTTGTGATTCTGTGAGTACCGAGCCAGCAGCCTTCTAGAGAGCCCCCATAGGTTTTTGTGTGGACTCAGTGTTCAACAACTGCTAATCCAGGAGTCTCAGGAAGGCTGTGCATTGACATCCTCTTTGCCAGTCTGAGGCCCAAAGCCAGAGATCCCCCTGAAACCCAACTTTGCAAGAAACCCTAGCAAATCAGGCATGTTGGACTATAGGGTAATTAAAAGGTTATTCCTCAACAGTGGGCAAGCAGCCTCAGGGCCAGACAGACAGAGATATTAGTGTTCACCTTTGACATCAGTCTTAGGTTTGAAAGTTAGTCACAGATACTACTAAGTGGATCTAATGAGACCCTGATATGGTAATGGCTTGTTTCTTGACATCATCCTAGCAAATTAGGGGCACCAAAGTTCTGGAGTCACACCCCAGAGGATGTGAATGAGTGCGCTTGTGTCTGCAAACCTCTGCAGTGCTTGAAAGCTGCAGCTAGCCTTACTTCTTCTGCAGCAGACTCTTCGGCACACTTCTGCCTTCCTTTTGTCTCCTTTCATATCTGCCTACCTTTGAAGACTTCCTTGTAGCTATACTTGACTTCAAGCTATTTCCCACATGCTGGTTCTGTGGTTTTTCTTTATTATTTTTCTTTTCATTCTCTCTAGGTTCCATATCATCGTGTTTCATTTGTTTATTTGTCATTATATGCAAATGTCTGACACGTCTAATCCTGCACTGACTCCTCTGTCCAGGACTGCAGGGGTAAGTCATGCCACAAATCCCACTATTATTATTTATAGGATCCACGCTGTTCTAAATAAAACACAAAAAAGATACTCAGTAGACCTTGATTTTATTCCAATCCTTCTTTATTAACTCTAACTGTGAAACAGTCAAATGCATTAAAAATGTGATGTAGCTAAAAATCTTATTAACAAGGGAAAAACTGACCTGACTCATAACTTAAGTTGAGACTTGAGTGAGCTAACTGGCAAAACATTCTGATTTATTTTGCACAGTGAGAATATGATCACTGCATATTTACAGCAATGACTGAAGATAAGTACATTCTGTAAAGTGCTACTGAAATGTATTTCCTTTATTTCCTTGACAGCAAAAGGAAGCGATGAATGCCTTAAATCACAGAAAATATTTATAATATGAAAGATAAGTGGAAGTCACATTCATCTACTGCAAGATGTAGAGTGGCCAATACTTTACTAGGTTCAGCTAGAGTTTATGGGAAATTATCTCAGAGGCTGTTGTCCCACGCTGTGCAGCAGGCCACTGCTGACTGGGCCCTACAATGGGTACCTCACAAGGGTGACAATCTGGTTTTACAGTTCTGACAGGGCTCACCTGTGGAAGGAAAGCATAATGCCAGGGTGCTGAATGGTTTTCCTGCAGCAATTCACAACACTGTGCTTTGTCACAAGAGAGTAGATCTTTGCGCATTAAGACCCAGACACTTTAAGGAACTAGACATGAAGGCAAATCCAACCTACTAGGTACATGCAAGTTGTCACTCAGATCAAAAAGTGTAATAATTTTTGTCACATTCCTTTCTACACTCTGTAAACACTCCAGCAAAACAACTTCTGGGACCTCACATTAGAAACAGCTGATATTAGGTACATACTTGAAAGAAAGCGGAAGCAAACCTGAACTCTTTCTCTGGAGTAGTCTTACTGGAAGCAGCCTTCACACAGCCAGAACAACAAAACATACACATCATTACCCATGTCAACCACTGCTCAGGCTCTCAATGGCAATGTAGGATACCCACACCCAAAACTGAAGGCTGAAATCAGTGATTTGCCATTTGCTTCCTTTCCAAACTTTCCAGAACAAAAAGCCAGCAGATTAGAATAGATTAAGAGAGATTTCAGACCAATAATGTATTTTTTCTGTTAACAAATGTTCTTAAATTTTCATTTAGAAAAGAACATTACAGTTCAGGCTGAATTGGTTCCTTCTTTGGGTGTCTACCTGAGAAAGAACAATTGCATGATTTAGGCTGGGTACTTTACGACATTTTCTACCAGAAAAGCTGAGCCCCTGGTTTACATATAACTTCTATTATGGGGAGTCAGCATAATATCCCCATGATACACCTGTGTACTTAGTGTGCCAAAGGAAATGTAGGACTGGTTCAGAAAGATGCTGTAAGATGTTAGAAAAACTCAAAAGCATCTTGATATTTTCTGAGTGAATACGGCAATACCTAGCCAAAAAACTGGAATGACATTCCCAGACAGCTTTACTGACACATAGACAATTATTGGGAGCAAAATGCAGGTGAAGCACTGCAAAAGGCCTAGCTGGCTTGCAATGTGTAGGAGCAGGTGAAAGCCAGGTAAAAGCAGGCCTCTGGAAGGAGGGGCTAAGCAAGGAAAACACAGAAGCACAGCCTACCTGAGGCTGGGTGAGCATGGTGCTGCACACAAGCCAGACCAAGCTTGGGCAAACCAGGGCCAGCCAAATCCTTGCCCTACTCTTTGCTTCTGCATGAATTTCTACTAAAACATCCCAAGTTCTCTCCCTGGTCTGAGAAGCCCCACATCCGGGCACACCACCTGAAGGTGCAAGCACAACAGCCAAACTGCACTTCCATGAGCTTGCCTCAGCTGAGAGCGAAACACAACCTGCAAGAAGGGTAGGGCTTACTTCTCACTTAAGAAAGGTCCACAGGAATTTTAATACATTTTGGCACATATTTTTCCTTGCTGTTGTTTATAATTACCCTTTGGAAGCTTGAAACTGGAATACATTTGATGTCTGAAATATTCTTGGTTTTGATTACTGACAAATATTGATTTGTTATTGTAAGTCTGTAAGAAACAGCTGTTTGGATTTTTTTTCCCCATACAAAGAAAATTATCAACGATTACATCTAATTATCAACAATTACATCTAGCTTTTTTTATTATTTTAATCTTTTTCAAAAAGTTATTTGTCTGGGTACCAGAAATGCAGAAAAATGGTTTTGGAAGGGGATAATGTCTAGTTTCTTCAAGGTAAAAAGTATTTTGAGGAAGATTTCAGTTTCAAAAGAGATTTTCCCTAGGAAATGTTTCATCAAAAATTTATGACACCTCCAACAAATATTGTTTAACTGTAATTTATACTTCTCATTTACTTTCAAATGAACTTAAAGAAAAAACACAGAGAATTTTGCAAGTATATGCAAGTAAAAGTAAGCTACATTTTGAATCTAGCAAAAGTTCTGTAAAAATTTTAACTACAGCTGTTATCTCATCATGGAGTCACAAAAGGCATATGAAGATACAGATTAGGACTAGGAAACAAAATGTGTCACCTTGTGATTCAAACCATTTCTTTTTAAAGAAAAAAAAAGGTAGAAGAAAAATTACCTTTTAATATATCTTCTCTGTTTCAACACAATAGATTTTACAAAGTAATGATGGGCCCTGTTACACTTCCAAAGGCTCCTCTGAGCAACTGAGGTTTAACCACAGTGGGACAAATCATATAGCACAGCTCAAGCCCACCGCCTCATAAGGGCTCTTTAGTTTCTTGGCTCCCATATTTTTCTAAGCTATGGAGCAGTGCATGGAAAATGTTGATTTCCTTTAAAAAATATTTTTTTCCGTGGAATTGTTCAGTGATTTATTCTCTGCAAGAACGACTGACAGTAGAGTTATGCTGAGTTGAGATTTTGGTATTGTGTGTTGTGAGGAGTGCAGGTGCAATCAGTCATAATTATTCTTACGCCCTGTACCATGTAGTTTCTCACACAAGTCAATAAGCCAATGATTGCAAAGTAAGTCTAAGCTAATACTCTAAATGTTAGTTACAGTATCAGTAACTTTTGCACGTGAAGCTATATGACACCTGTATCATAACAAAAAAAATAACTGGATCACAGACTGTTAAGGGTTGGAAGGGACCTCTGAAAATCATTTAGTCCAGACCCCTGCCAGAGCAGAATCACCTAGAGAAGATCACACAGGAATGCGTCCAGGCAGGTTTTGAATGTCTCCAGAAAAGGAGACTCCACAACCTCTCTGGGCAGCCTGGTCCAGTGCTCTGTCACCCTCACAGCGAAAAAGTTTTTCCTTATGTTCAGGTTGAACCTCCTATGTTGCAGACTGTAACCATGTCCCCTTGTCTTGTCGCTGGGCACAACCAAGAAGAATCTTGTCTCATCCTCCTGATCCTCACCCTTGAGATATAGATAAGCATTAATGAGATCCCCTTCCCCCTCAGTCTCCTCTTCTCCAGGCTAAACAGACCCCAGCTCTCTGAGCCTTTCCTCATAAAAGAGTTGCTCCAGTCCCATAATCATGGAGTCCCCTAAAAATGGATCATGAGAGAGTAATAGGCTGTGGTTTCAAAGTAAAGAACAGCAAAACATTTTTAAAACAAAACAACACATGCTTGCATTATGTTTTACTCTAATGGTTTTGAAGGGCTGTCATTTATATATATTTTCTAAAGATACCACAAGCTTCTAAAATCTGTATTTTTTAAACTGATGGACAAAGTATCTTCACATCAAAATCCTGTCTTGGAAAAAACTGTTCATAATTTTACTGTTCTGAAAGGGAAGTGAGTGATAGTATTTCATTTTATCACCCCAAAAATATTTATTCTGGGAAAAAAGGAACCCACTTTGCCACTTGACAAGCTTCCAGGGAGGAAAGCACATGCAGCAAAATAACAACTTCTAAGTGGCATAGCTAAATACTAACAGGAGTTGCCACAAGTTCAAGGAGTTGTCTCATGCATTTTCATATCCTTTTGATTTGACTGCAATGTGAAAGAGCAGAAGGAATTTTGGATACAAGATGACCTGAGGGTCTAGTAGTCTGGTGATCATTTTTCTCTTCAGGATCATATTGGCATTCTGTAGTCTGAGTACCAAGGAACTGAAAGATTTGCTCTGAGCTGTTTTTGCAAACATTGCCTTCTCTTGAACTACACAGTGTTCCAAACAGACACTCCTGAGGCTTTGACACTTCAGAGTTGAATGATCCAGCTCCTACAACTCACGTAAGTACTTCTGCATATTGAAAACTCAGTTTCAGCAAATATTTACATATACAGTTTTTGCAACACCTACACAAGTGCCAATAAAATTTGATGAGCAGAATATGCCTGGGAAAGAAAAATTCACACAGAAAGATAAAGGTCGGCATGGCTAAAACCAAATAATTTAGCAGCTGAGTACATCACTGTAGAAGGGATTTTTCACACAGTTTGCCCAGTTCAATAAAAAGAAGCAATGTATACCACTATGTACTATGTGTCATGTACTTACCTAGCTGGTACTTGTTATACATGATTGCGTCTGCCAGATACACAAGTGCATCTCAATAACAAATGCTTGAAACTGTAACCATGTATCTCCAAAGGTGAAAGGGGAGAAATCAATGATAATTTAAAGTGCTTGCTTTCTGGCTTATTCTGCACTATTGCTAGATGAGGTCAAAAGAACTGAAGGATCTCCAGAACATGCTGCCTGTGGTGGAATGACAAATTGCAAAAAAGAAACAATGGAGGAAATGTAGGTTATGTCACTTTAGATTTCAACTGGGGCAAACTAGAATATGCCCATGGATATTGCAGTGTTTCAGCTGATGGATAGTAACTTCTTGAACTTTTTCTTGAATCACATTCTGCCATAGTCACTCACAAGTGAAATACTAACACTGAAATACAGACCTGGCAGGGAATAAAATGGGAGGGAGTGGAAAGCTGTACTTAATGATCTGGCTGCCCAGATAACTAAACATTACTGATAATGGCTGAGAAGCAGTTTTAAAGGCCAGGTTTTGAAGAGAAATTGAATGGGTTAAACTGTTGTCCCTTTAGAAGAGTAACAGGGATTTATGCAAGCAAGAAATGTCAGCCTTGAGAGGGGCAATTCAGAAAGCAGCTTATGGACATTATGGCAGTTTTTCAATAGCACACACTATGCTGGGTAGTGGAAAGTGTCTTTTGAGAACAGTGGACATGCTTTTTTCTTAGACTAATACTCTGAAAAGCAAACTAAACAAGTGCAAAACACAGACTATGAAGTACAACCTGCATCCATACACACTCTCAGTGACCTGTCAAGCACATTTTAACCTAAATCGGTAAGTAAAGAGACAAGATCACCAGTTGATTGGGCAGGAACATAAACACATTGTTTTGCCTTGTGAAGCAAGCTGTCTCTTTTCTTGTTTGCATTTCTGTTTCACCAGATCACGTAGAAACCATCCCTTGCCTTCATCTCTCTTCCCCTGTTCTCTCATCGACAGCACTCTCTTCTGTAATGCTTCAGGAAACCAAACACTCATGTTAATGATGTAAACTATGCATTGACAAGGTTCTGCTTCAGTGCAAGTGTAGAGAAGAAAAAAAGCTCTCAAGATAAGGTGACTGGCTTTTTATGGTGTCACGTCTAGAACCAAGACCAAGAAATCTTTTTGACGGAATGACTTAATCACTTGTCAGCAGAAAACTCTTTCTCAATATGGACTTTAAGAATCTTTTCTT
>NW_010180131.1:296-1313 GCF_000695765.1 Mesitornis unicolor | reverse complement strand
GGGGCCTGGACGCTCAGCGCCGCCGCTACCGTCAAGGTGGGCTCGGCCAGGTCAAACAAAGCGCCCAGGATCAACATTTTCCCTGCGTGGGGTTTGGGTCAAGAGGGCAATGAAAGCAAAGGAGACCCCTCCCCGGGTTATTTGGGTAACCGAAAAGTTTACTCACCCACCACCACGTCCACCGGGAGATGGGCAAGGAGGGTCCCGATGGGCGTCAGGGCTTCGGCATCGTCCAAGGCTCCTTGGGCCCGCAGGTAGCGCAGGGCAGTCTCCAGTGGCTGAGGGAGGGGGCTCCAGGAAGGGGAAAGTGCGGGGGTCTCCCAGCCCCATGCTCTTTAACTGGGAGAAAATGGGACATCCAATGAGGCCGGTGACGATGGGAAGAGCCCAGGGGTTTAAAAACCCCCCCAGGAGGCGTCACACCCTGAAACTGGAGCCGTGATCTGGATTCACGCTTGGTTTGGTTGGGTTTTCCCTCCCAAATCTCATCAAATCTTCCCTGAAAAACCTTCAGGGATCCCAGAGGGGTCTCAAATGTCCTCCAGGGATCCCAGAGGGACCTCAAATCTCCCCCAGGGATCCCAGAGGGATCTCAACTCTCCCCTAGGGTTCCCAGAGGGGTCTCAAAGCTCCCCCAGGGATCCCAGAGGGGTCTCAAATGTCCCTCAGGGAACCCAGAGGGGTCTCAAACCTCTCCGAGGGATCCCAGAGGGATCTCAAATCTCCCCCAGGGATCCCA
This sequence comes from Mesitornis unicolor, assembly GCF_000695765.1. Lineage (NCBI taxonomy): Eukaryota > Metazoa > Chordata > Aves > Mesitornithiformes > Mesitornithidae > Mesitornis > Mesitornis unicolor. The sequence continues at coordinate 574 of NW_010180131.1, read as the reverse complement.
GAAGGACCTCAAACCTCCCCCAGGGATCCCAGAAGGACCTCAAACCTCCCCCAGGGATCCCAGAGGGGTCTCAAATCCCCCCCAGGGATCCCAGACAGACCTCAATTCTCTCCCAGGGATCCCAGAGGGGTCTCAAATCCCCCCCAGGGATCCCAGACAGACCTCAATTCTCTTCCAGGGATCCCAGAGGGGTCTCAAATCTCTCCCAGGGATCCCAGACGGGTCTCAAACCTCCCCCACAGATCCAAGAGGGACCTCAAATCTTTCCCAGGAATCCC
>NW_010180131.1:0-262 GCF_000695765.1 Mesitornis unicolor | reverse complement strand
CCCCCAGGGTTCCCAAGGGGGCCCCAAACTCCCCCCAGGGATCCCAGAGGGGTCTCAAATCTCCCCCCAGGGATCCCAGAGGGGTCTCAGATCTCCCCCAGGGACCCCAGAAGGATCCCAAATTTTACCTGCAGCACCAAAGCGTCAAGCGCGACCCGCTGGATCTCGGGCATGGGGTAAGGGGAGAAGGCGTCGTAGTCGGACTCGGAGTAGAGGCGATAACAAACACCAGGGCCGGTCCTGCCAGCGCGGCCCTTGCGCT
>NW_010180130.1:1929-44167 GCF_000695765.1 Mesitornis unicolor | reverse complement strand
CTTTTGGCTACTTTTGATAAGAACAGAGGGCCCTGGGAGAAAAAGATGCCAGGTTCTGCATATAATCAGGACCTAGGAGGACTGAAAAAGCAGCATGGATAGGCACTTAAACTGCCTTTTTTTTTTCCAAGGTAGTCCTAGTGATTCTCGTAGTCTTGTCTATCATGACCTCTAAAAATCACATCTGCCTGTAGTATGAGTTTGCCACAGAGACTGTCTTACTTGAGACATGATTATATTAATGTGTACTCAGTAATAAAGATTTCATTATCTTTTAAAGCCTGGAAGGCAAATGTCAGGATGCAGTTTTCTTTTTTATGGCTGCTAGCAGGGATAAGGAAGCCTGTGCTTGCCTTAATAAAACATGTGATGATGTCAGGCCATTTAACTTCTCGGTTTGCCATTTGTGACCTTGGCCAACGTGTTCCCTTTTCTTAGGAAGCCAGAGTAAGAACTTGGCTTCTAGTATTCTGGAAGTACTATGTGAAGCTTAATGCATGTTTTATGTTACTGCCTTACTTTAGAGGTAGGTGTTTTAATAAAGCATAGCTTTTAAAATGTTACGCAAAATTTACAGAGTAGCACCGTTTGCATGTAAAGCAAAGGCTGTGTTAGCACAGTGAGTATGGGGAATTTAGTATCCTGGGAGGCTGTCTTCTACTACCAGGCTCAGGGTACATGTGGGTTGTTTTGGGGTTTTTTTCTGCCTTTGAAGGACTAAATCTGTGGTGGTAATCAAACGTGCTTCTAGGTGATCACTTTAGGAGGCAGATTTTTTTCTGCCTGCAGGTAGCAGCCTGGAGGTTAATGAATATGAGAATCCCCTTGCCAGTCACTGTGATATCACCAGCACTAACCATGGCACATGTTATTAACATCAGTTCTCATCTCCCGTCCTATAACTGGTTTGGAATTGGAACTGCATAGGAAGCTTACCTTGGAGGGAAATAAATTGAATTAGCCTGGTTTGGGCTGACTGTCCTATTTAAAGTACAATTCTTCTAATAGCCTCAAAGGGTCAAGATCTTTTTCATGCCTTTAGTAGCATCCCATTTCTTGAGCCGCGTTGGCTGAGGATTGACTGAAAGAGTGGTACTGTAAAACTGTTGAAGTGTCAGGGGTTTATTGAAGGCTTTGTAGGTAAGTACTGGAATTATGTATGGAAAGTTTTGTATACGCTGGCAAAAAAAGCAGTGCTGGTTAGTGCTAAGCTGATCATTTCAGAATCCTAATTTTGGTTGCTCTTTGGAGGTGGGTCTAGAAAATGAGACTGCATTTACAATTTGATTATACCACACTGTTCTTTTTTAGGATGAATCGTGGTGAATGTTGGAAACTTGGCCAGTGTTCTTAGATCAGGGAGGATGAGAAAATATGGTATTTTGGGTTTCAGCTGGGATTTCTAGGACTGATTTCCCAGATAGGAGTGCATATAACACAGTTGCTACTCTTTTGAACATGAGCTTTTGCTTGCTGAACTTGTCTGCTGTATCTGCTGCCAAAATGTAGGTTACTTTCTGAATTCAGACTCCCCTTGCATCTGCACCATTCACTGTAGTGAGCTAAATGCAAGCTCGCAAGCTTTTCAAGATCAGCTTTTAAAATCTATAGGCATAAGTGTTGGCTTTCTTACAGAGATTTCAAAAATAATGACCCCTTTAATAGGCTGGCTTTTTGTGTGTCTTTTAAGGAAGCTTTTCCCCTGCCAAAATACCACTAGACTTACAAGCCCTGCAATGATTGCTGCCATTTCTTTTACTGAAATCTGAATAAGGATGCTCGGGTGCTGGGATAACAAATTCAATGCCAGATGAGATGACAGCTGTTTGCTGGGTGGTCAGTCTGGAAATGAACAGTTCCTAATTTCCTGAACCAGTTTCCTGGTTTCCCTAAAGGGAAAATGTGTAGATTGCTGGCTGCCTACTTCTCTCAGTTGTTGGTCTCAAGGCACTTCTGAGTGAAAAAGCACCTCAGAAGCCCCCCAGAGCACCTCCTGTTTCAGGGAAGAGTGGGAGGGAATGAAGCTGGAAACTGTTGTACTTATGGCTTTTCCTTAATCTTGTTGCTCTGCCACCCCGTTTCTGAGGATGCAGTGGGAAAAGGACAGGGATGTATTGTATGCTCTTTATGGGGAGAGATATGAGGGTTTTGAATCAGGCAGTGTACGCTGTTCATTGCTGGTGATGGATGGCTTGCTGGGTGCCAACATGAGAACAGCCATACTGAGTCAAATTAATTCCCGACAGAGCAGAGATGTGGGATGAGATTTAGAGCCCAGTAAAATGGAGAGCACTTTTTAAATAGGTGCCTTTTAAAAGTCTTAAGTAGACAAAACCAATTGTCTAATCTTGTGAAACTAATTGGCCTAGGTGATTATTTGTCTCCAGTCTGACTGGCCATCACAGAGACAGACCTTCAGTTTTCCAGACCTTTTGCCAATCTCCATGTCCACACAGGATCCTTCACCGCAAACACGCTCCCTTCCCACATCTGGTAGCCTAAATTTGTGCCAGGCAGAAGTCAACTACTTTGTCTTGCGACTTCTGCAATTTCCATTTGAATATTTATATAGTATTTGAATAAATACTACAGTTCTTCGAGCTGTTTCATGATGTTCAAAGATACATAGATATGTATGTTCAAACTGAAAAAGATTTTCTCTGAATTTTGTCTGAAAGGTTCCTTTGCCACCTCTCTTTGGAGAACTCTGCTTCAGAATTTTATCACCTGCAGCTTTGGTCCCAGTCAAGACTAGAATGCTGTGAAGCCTCTGCCATTACTTTGGTTTGCAAATCTGTTCTGTACACTGGATTGTGGTGAAATTTAGCTTTCAGTTTACTGGATGGCAGGGAGGAACTCCATTACTCAGCTGTGTTACAGAGTTAGTTTGGACGGGGGGAAGAGGAGAAGAAGGAATTACTGCATTAAACCAAAATACCTGATCTGGGGAAGAGATTATTTTTCCATGAACGTCAATGAAATCCCTCAGTGTTTTTTCCAGCCACTCCAGCAGTTGGAGATTTTCACCAGATAAGGGGTATTTTGTGAGGTGAAGACATTTACACAGCATTAGTTGTGCTCAATAAATGCTTAAGTTAATTTTTAAAAAAAGGGCAGAACAAAACAAACACTGAGGTTACATGGTTACTACGTAAAGAGCAGTTTACGTATGTTAAACAATGAGAACCTGAGTGGTGTTTGGTTTTGGGTTTTTTTTTCCTGGTGGAAGAAGGCAAAGTCTCGGCCCTGACACGTGTGATACCTTCTGGAAGTTCTAAGGTTGAAGTGCCGTGCAGTGAAATTTGATGACTGGGTTTCCTTTGCACTCCTGGAGGAGCAGTGCCCTCTCATGTGCCGCCATGTTCACTTACCTCAGATCTTCTTTAAAAGTGGTGTGCAGCTGCTGTAGGTCTGTATTGCTTCTACCAAAAGCTGTGTATCTAATAGCTTGTCATGTTTTAGGGCTGGGCTGGCCACTAAGTCCTGGATGGATGCTCTCTATTAATCCCTCTCCCCACCCCAGAAAGGGAAAAGAGAATAAGGGAGAGAGAATTTACGGGCTGGAAAATAAAACAGATTTAATTAAACAATAATACTAATACTACAGGATAATATTGTAAATAGGAAAATAATAAAATATATACAGATATGTACAAATATATATAAAACCAATACAAAATCCTCCCCCACCTCCCCCAGTGACGATTATGTCACCAGGGGCTCTGCGGAGCACGGCACTGGAAAAGTCCCAGTCTGGACTCAGCAGCAGTGGGAGCAGGATGCAGGAACACATGAATCAGGATCAGAGGCAGATGAACTAGCAGGGTTCTGCTTGGACTTTGGCCATTGAAGGGGTCGAGATGGAAGGAAGGGTCCAAGATGGAAGGGTTGAGACCCTCGTGATCCCTCTGCTTTAAACCGAGTATGATGTATGTGGGATGGAATACCTAGTTGGTCAGGTTTGGGTCTGCTCCTTTCTGTAGGCGCAGATATGGTACCCATGGTGAGACAGTGGCCTTGTGGTTATCACTCCTAGAAGTACACACTGTCTGGAAAAACATGCTGCTAGTTTCAGCAAGTTCAGTCACTTAGAAGAGACTGAGCTGAAAAGTAAAGTCACTAAATAGAAAATTAGTTCTATTTAGCTCAAACCAGGACATTGCTTAACATTGTGTGGTAAAAAAGCAGTTTTAAGCTAACCTTTATTGCTAGCGTGCTGGCTATTATGATCTTGCCTAGATTTCTTGAACTTTTTCTTGTGTAAGATGCTAACAAGTGTTATCAAAAGGACAATAAACCAAGAGATTTTGGATAAAAACGGGTGATGTCTCATTGATGGTGATTATTTCAGGCAATATTTTCAATGCCAGTAACAAGAAAACTGCAAAAAATATTATCAAGGAAAAAGTAAAAGTGCTTGAACAGATCTAAAGAATTGACTGGCATTTTTGTCAGGAGAAAAATGGTGGTAGGTACTGGGATTGTGTTCTGTGCAAGGAATATTGCTGATTTACAGTAATACATACAGGAGAGATATTTAGTACAATACCACTACATTTAGTAACCTGGACTTACTAAAACCTTGTAACACTGAAGTAGAGGAAGAATAGAAAAAACAAGATTAAGATTAGAGTGTAATACTGGAGGAGGAACAACTCTGAGCTCTTGTCTTCAGTCTGTGTCCAGACTTCTAGTGCCGGTGACTGAGACTTCCAAGGGATGCAAGAAATGCATGTGCCAAATTCTTGGAAGCTTTCATTGTGGCTGCCCTCTGACTCAGTTTTCAAAGCAGCATGAGAGCCTTTTAACCCTGGGCACTGACCTGTGTCAGGTCAGGTGCTGTAAAGGTGTCTTGCCATAGCCTGTCCTTGTCCTGTGTTCAGGGAACTCTTTCACTATGGAGGCTGCCAACCGAAATTTGGGCTTTTTTTCCATGGCATTTTCCACTGATGTGTTCAGCTCACAATGTGGTTCCTCTGTCCCGCTCTTAACAACCTGCAGGGCAAGCGCAAGGCTTTTCTTAGGGGAAGGGTGAGGCTGTCTCTGTGAGAGTGAAGATAAATGGCACGTGGATCTGCGTAGCTGGGCTGGTGAAGCCGATGTGTTTGTTCCACACCTGTCCTGCTCTGCGTCATATCGTGGACCAGGCGCTTACATCAACGTCACTCTAGCGCTGAAATGCAGCTCACCTTCTGTGGAAATACGATAAGCTCTGTAACGGTGTGCAGGGACCCTGCCTAGGGATCTTAGTATGTGGTGGTGGAACAGTCAGATGTCTGCTCAGTCCCAAGCTGTGTCACCTGCCAGTCCTTCAATAGGAAGTCAGTATCAAATATACAAATATAGGGTTAGCTTTGCTTTGGAAACTGCATAGGTTCTTCTCCACCATGGCTGTAATATGCCAGAAGCATAGCAAGCTAGTGTTTGCTTAAGAATTATTTCAGCGTTGCCTGAAAGCAGATTTCTCACTGAAGGCGTAAGGCATCTATTGCTATAAATGGAAATGCAAAATAATTTGGTAAATGCTACCTGTTCTGGCTAACCTGGTGTCTCACTCTTTAACATAGTATGCAGTATTCTATGATCAAATATTCACTGGGTGTCTTTAAAAACCTTTGCAATTTTTCTATGCCTCAACCTGTAAAATCCCAGAAATTGCAACTGAAAAACAATTGGTTTATTGCTATGTTGTAGGAATTCACTCTGCAAGGTTCCAGTGCTAATACGCTCCTTTTTCCAGCATGCCTTGAACGGTGGGATACGACGCTACCATGTTGCTCCCGTACTGTGCCAGCGGGCCAAGGTGGCCATGAGCCACTTTGAGCCTAACGAATACATCAATTATGAAAAGCTGGAGAAGAACATCAACATTGTCCGGAAGAGGTAAGAGGGGAGGGGTCAATGTGCAGAATTTGGCCTTGCAATGATGAGAAAGGAGAAAAAAAATATCATGGGACCCTGGCATAGGAAATATTTACTAGGGAGAGCAGCTTTGAGTGGTGGCAGTCACAAATGTAGTGAAACACGAGTTGTAGTGACCCCAGGGAGTGGTGGGGCACTGTGGGGAGGGTTGAAGGTTACAATGAAGCGCTGCAACAGCAGAAAACCAGGCCAGTGCAGAGGAGGTGCTAGAAAGGGCTCTGTCCTCTTTAATGCGCTCTTAGGGGAGCCTTCATATTGGCTCTTGCTCCTTTCTGGGGAAGCAGTGTGTGGGCAGTGGTCATTAAAGGCTGATGCTCTTTGACTGTGTTTCGATAGCGAATGTTCTCCTGTGTTCTGCTGTAGGCGTTAAGCACGGGAAGGAGAGCTAGGAATTCGTAGCATATGTAAACAAAGTGACCTTAATCTGCTGATAGAGGCTCGTGTGCCTACTAAGTTGTCATTTCTGCTCCACTTACCTCGGCTTGCAGTGGTTTGTATGACACGGCCTTCAATCTTTGTGTCCTTTGTTAAATGTGGTAGCTCTCATTTCAAGTCATTGTATCTACTTAGCTACTTCTCAGAAGGTCTCACCACTGACATAAATAGGTTCCTCAAATGATACAGCTGCAGGATGAAAGGTCTGAGGTCACGAAACTCCGTTTAGTTGTACTTGCTTGCCATGGGATTTGGTATTTGTGAATTGAGCCTGACCTCTGTCTCACCCTCACATTTGCTGCCCTGAGATATGACTCAAGAAAGGAGCAGAGTCAATGTTTCTTTTATTGTATAGGAAGGTCATAAAAGAAAGCTTTAAGTGACATCAGTCCATTTCCTTCTGAACTTTGTGGACTGAGCCATTATTTTAACCAACTGCCATTTGATATTTTAGTGCTGTAAGAAGAGCATGCAGGTTTCTGTGTGTTAATAGGTCTTAACAGCATGAGTGATACAGGGAAGCGTTCTGTTACATGCTTAAAAAGCCAATTGTTGAAGAACACAAGATACTAAAGTGCAGATACTAAAATTCTTCTCCCCAGGCTTGACCGTCCCCTGACCTTATCGGAGAAGATTGTATATGGACACCTGGATGACCCGGCAAAACAGGAGATTGAGCGGGGCAAGACCTATCTGCGCTTAAGGCCGGACCGCGTGGCCATGCAGGATGCCACCGCGCAGATGGCCATGCTACAGTTCATCAGCAGCGGGCTGCCAAAAGTGGCTGTGCCTTCCACCATCCACTGTGATCACCTCATCGAAGCCCAGTTAGGTGGTGAAAAGGATCTTCGAAGAGCCAAGGTCACTATTGCAGAGACTTAAATTCTGTCTGTTTGAAAGCCTCTTTCCAGTCTAGGGAAGATACTTAGGTTTTTTGTTTGTTTCCCAGGACAGCCATGAATCAGATATAGTAACAGATTGCCTGTGGTGATCAGCTCTGTAGATAGGTCAGGTGCAGCAAAGAAACAGAGTAAGTGGGTCTTTGGGAGTTTTTTAGCTGAGATTCATCCATAACTTTGTTTAAAGGACCATGAATGTAGGAGAAGCTAATCTTAATCTGTTAATGATGGGAGCCCAGGTCATATGTGTGTTCTGGAGAGTATTTCAGCTAGGAGAAGAGGAAGAGTCTATTTCAAAGGAAGAAAAAGGAACACAGATTACTCTAGAGAGTTATGCTTTTTACGCCGCAGTATGGCAGCGTGAAAAACTTCCTGAACGTGTGTCTGCGCTGCACTGGTGTATCCTGTGATGTGGGGGCAAATAATTACTTTCATTTCCCAAACCATTTGCTAGCGATTAGTTGAAGAACACTAAAAACCCTAAACCATGACGCATACAGCACATACGTACCTCTCTCCTACATACCCCATTTCATCTGCCAAGGAAGAACTTGCTCTTAGCATAGCAGAGAGGTGGGAGAAATCTTGTTAACTCCAAGTGGATGTAGCCTAAGTGCACTGTAGGAGCCAGGAGGAGTTGTGCCTTGGTTGTCAATACCAAAATTGACAAACAGTAAACAGTTTGTGGGGGCTCAGCTGCATTTTAAGGCTTTATTCTGTATCTGGTCTCAGAAACTCCTGATGTTGAAGTAACTGCTTCTGGCTTCCTCCTTCAGGCTGCAGTAAAGTAACTTATACCGCTCAGGATTGAATTTGGGGAGTTCTTGCTCCACTTGTCTCAGTCCTAAGCTGTGCCCAAGTTATGCAATTAAGAGTTTGGGACTTACTAAACAAGACAGTTTCTTTTTTTGCTTTCACCTCCAGTCTTCCCCTTCCCCCTGTTCCTGCATTTGTTCTTTGTAGTGCAATTATATTCACTGCAGCCCTGAGCCGAGCTGAGTCCCTCCTTTGCCATCCGCTCTGAGGAGAGCAAGTAAAGGTCCTGCCTTCTTCTGACTGGGTTCTGCTGCTGCTGCTGCCAGTTGGCACACACTGAATGCTGGCAGGCTGGAGGGCGGTTTGGATCTGCTCCTGGCACATCAGCATGTTTTACTGGGGGAGGGATGCACAAACAGAGTGAAGTGACCTGTCTCCCAGTGGAAAATGAGGCTTAAAGAACTGCTGCTGCCTCATGGGAAACTTCAGCAAATGTGCGCTGAGACAATTCTTCCATTATCCAGTTTCCCCTTTCTCTTTATTCTGAAGCGTAGCTGCATGAGAACAGTCTTTAAGAAACTCTCTCCTCCTGGTGCTTATCTTATCTACTCTGCCACTCCTCTGCCAAGAACTATCAGGACATAATAGTGCCATACTTCCTTGGCAACCCTGGTTATGCTCACAAGCAATTTTCATAGTGTGACCTCCACCAGTGGTGGTTGTAGTGCAGCAAGAAAGGCAGCATTGTGTGAGTCTTATACAGGGGACTTGGTAGAATGAGAAATGACACCCACCAGCTCCCCTGGCAGCGAGCAACTTCCAGTTCCATTTCTTAATCTGTAAAAATAAAGCTGAAACGCTTATCTAAGGGGTTTGAAATGTCTGCAAAGCGTCTGTAAAGCAAAAGGAACAGCTGGCAGAGAAGGAAGGGTTAGAAGAAGAGAGGAAAACAAGGTTTAAACAGCTCCCTGAGAATACAAGAAAAATGAGCAGAGCATTTTTAAATGTCTTATTGGCAGGGTTTTCCTTCAATTGTGCTAGTTGGAATTGGAAACTAAAAAAAGGTGCTTTAACAGAGCTACAAGTTGGATGAAATTAAATGGCCTGTTACAACTGACTGGCAAACAGTCTTGATCCCTTTTGGTTTTAGAAGAGTGAAGTGCACCTCCCTCTAGCTGCTGCAAAACTGTGGAGCAACCTATGGACAGGCATGGGAGGGAAGGGAATTGTCTGAATGAGCTCTCAATGTATGGAAGTACAAAATGTGATACTAATGCTATGCGTTTCCCTGCCTGAACAGGACATAAACCAGGAGGTGTACAACTTTCTAGCGACAGCTGGCGCCAAGTATGGAGTGGGATTCTGGAAACCTGGGTCAGGAATCATTCACCAGGTAAAGTGTGTGTGTTTGCAATCTTTGAACATGCAGTGGCTCTTTTACCATGTGGAGAAGAGAGAAATCAAGTGCAGACCCTTAGAAAATTTCACCAGCTTAGAGAAACAACTTGTTTTCCTTGAAGCGGGTGAGGTTCCTTGCTTGCTCTCTCTCAGTTATGTTGACAACAGTGGTTTTTCTTTAAGTTTATTTTGGTCAAACTGTAACCCGATGTGTGATTAGATAGTGCCAACAGCATGCCGTGTGAATCACAGAAGCCTGAAAGATCTTAACTGCTTGTGGGCTGGCTCCTCTTGGTACAATTGTGGCAGTAAGCTGGTGCCATGAAGCTGGCTACATAGCGATAATGTGCATTGCTTTTGGTGGTAAGGAAAGCAGCTGTGGGCACATACTTTTTCAGGGTTATTTTGTACGCATTTGGTTCCATAAAAACCAGGAGAGTATGTAAGGCCACCAAACAGCTGCTTTAAGTACTCAAGAATGGCAACATGTAACAAGTTGCTATGTAAACTGAATAAAATGCAAAACAGTTTTCGGCAGTTTCCAAGTATGAGAGTCTCTTGTTACAGCACTTGCACCTTAAAAGAACATAGCTGTCCCCAGATAACTTAATGAAGCGTTTTGGTTTTTAAAACCACGGATTCTGGCAGGACTTCTCCAACTTGTTGATTTGCTTTGTGGGTCCAGTAGACATTTGTCATTGTTCCTCCAAGTTGCAGGAAGTAAAAATTGCAGTGCAACGTGAAGCAAAAAGGAGAGGAGAATGGATGACGTCCTGTCAAGCAGAGAACTTGTGACCAGTTGTGGTCAAGAGCTCACTGCTATGTTTTCTTCGCTACAAAGAGAGTTACTAAGGTTACATTAACTTGGTGTGACGCAATGGAGAAAGGAAATAGAACAGGAGAACTCTCCAAAAGGTTGTGGGAACACCTCAGGTCATTTGTACTCTGAAACCACTTGTAACACCTATCATGTGGCCTCATAGCTCCATGCTGTGGTTACCAGCTTTCTCGTGGCTGACAAAACCTGGTCATGTTGTATAGCTTCAGAGTCCAACTCTGGCAGCGTAGGTCCTTGAAAGTGACCTTTCTTGCACAAGTGTGTTAGTGTGAGCTACGAGCAAATAATACTAGAGGCAAAACCTTGGTCTTCTCAATAAAGGACCCACCTTAGTTCTGCCCAAGCTGTTCTGTAACGCATGTGCTGCGAGTTCTGTGCGTCCCAGAAAAACTGTTCGTAACGTTGGTGTGGCACATACACAGCAAGAAGTTCATTAGCTTGAGAGCTCTACTGTGTTGCTACCATGGAAAACTCATCATTTTTCATTGAAGAACTGGTTTGTAGCTTTGCCGGTAGTTGAAGAGTCTTGCTTGGAATCAATAGCAGCAGTAAGGGAAGGGCAGGGCAGCCTCTTGGTGTGTTTGTGAGGGGTTCTTCTGTGTGATTAGGTTTTGGCTGGCAGTGTGGATTGGAGGAGCCTGTTGGTATTCTACTGCTATGGGACCACAAAGTCTACAAAAGGTCTTGCTAGCACTGGATAGGTGATCTGGTTTGCTCAGCAGTTGATCAAGGGGTTGGAGACTAAGGAAATCTTGAGCCCTAACTAAGGTGGCACCTTAGCAAAAGCCGAAACTGGAAGGGAGGGGTCTTCCAGTGAAAAAATGGGAGATAATTTTTTTTTAAGTATTCTTTCTATCCTGGGATATGCAAGGATCCTTGAGCTGAGATGTGGTACCTTGTTCTGTTATTACATCCTCCACAAGGAGTTTGAAACAAAAGTGAATTTAAAATCACAAACGAATTCAATTTCTTTCTTGCTACTGAAATCTGCAAATACAGACTAATCTAAATTCTTGTTCTTGTCTTCTTTCCTGCTGTCTGCCCCTCCTTTTCCAACCATCAGTTAAGTGAACAATCAGTTTTTATTTTCAGATCATTCTGGAGAACTACTCCTACCCTGGGGTTATGCTGATCGGCACAGACTCACACACCCCCAACGGAGGTGGCTTGGGAGGAATCTGCATTGGTGTGGGTGGAGCTGATGCTGTAGACGTCATGGCAGGAATCCCCTGGGAGCTCAAATGCCCAAAGGTAGGAGCAATAGGATCTTTGATGTGAAGGGTGAGATATAAGATATGTAAGAAATACTGGTTTTCAGGCACTGTATACCATTACAGTCTTGTTTGCAACCACACACTGGTTTAAACAGCTGGGCTGTGTTTCGTTGGCAGCTCTGAGTTTCCATTTCCAGCTTTTTTATTCAGGGACTGAGAGCGGTGGGTGAGTAGTGATCTCCCTTTGGTTGGCCCTGTCAGTGGTTTCAGCTCTTGTGCACATATTCTGACACTGCAGGATTTTCTTCTTTTTGGTATTGTGACCAGCCAGATGCTTAGGGAAAATTCTGAGGAATTGTTTTGGCTACTGAAAGAAAATGGTATCAGTATTTTAATTTTTTTTCCATTAATGTTGCTCAGGTTATTGGTGTAAAACTGACTGGCAAGCTTTCGGGCTGGAGTTCTCCTAAAGATGTGATCCTGAAAGTGGCTGGCATCCTCACTGTCAAGGGTGGAACAGGTGCCATCATTGAATACCATGGGCCTGGTGTGGATTCAATCTCTTGCACTGGTAAGGCAACACAAATCTCTTATCAGAAAGGGGTGTTGTTGGAGCTGGCTGTTGACTTGTCTGTGGAAGCTGGGAAGAGAGTCAGGCAAGGAGTACTAAATGTTCTCCCTTGGCCTGGCCAGGCAATTTGTGCACAACAAACTGAGAGAGTGGGTAAGAGGGGTGTAACAAGAGAGCACTTGGAGAAAAAGTGACCTCTCCCCATTAAATCATCTTGTGACTTTGAAAGCACTGAATGGTTAATTGTGAAGAATTGTGTAAAATGGTGCATCAGGTTAAGTGGAAGGGTGGAAGTATTCCAGCGTATGCTTAAAGGGTGGAGGTGTCAGAGATAAAGGGTGACATTTTCATTTCAGCCTAAAATAGGCCGTGGATAGAGGAAAGAAATGGGTTGAAGGGCGTACATGTGTGACAGCTGCTAAAGAAAAGGCTTTTTAGAAAAGCAGGGCAGAGGGGAGACCAGAAAGCAGCAGTTTGTAATATGCAGTCTTACCCTAGCTAATTCTGAGTCTTGGATGCTGAATTTGAACCAGCAAACATTGCAGTTGTCTATAATGATGCTGGTCAGGACCGTATTACGAGAAGCATCCCTTCCTTTGGCTTGAAGTGCAGCCTTCAGGCTGGGCATTTCTCCATTGGCATGGCTTGGCTTACAGCTCAGAATATTTGGTTTTACAAACTGGGAGCAATTTGGGATTTTTCTTCTGTGAAATGAGAGGAACTTGACCTGTGATACCTGCTTCTAGCTCACTAAATATAAAACAGCAGCTTCTACAACTTCACTGCTGTGTCCTTGAAAGGCTTGGGTGATCCCAGTGCTGTGAGCAAATTTGTTTTTTAAATTGTGTTTCATCACTGGAAGCTTTTTATTCAACTCATTAAATTTCTCACAGATTTCTGGCTCTTCCAGTAAAGATAAATGAGATGGTAGGGAGGGACAGGACAGTCATTGCAGGTAGCAGAGACACTGCCCACTGCTGTAAATGTATTTGGTGCTGAGTGCAGACAGGAGGTTCCCTGTCATCCCTTCCATTATCTGCAAGAATCGGTGTAGCTCTCAGCTCCTTCCTTGCAGAAAAGTATCTTTGTAGGCACTGCATCGATCAGGAGTGTTAGGGGCTGAGCCAGCCGTTATGTAGACAGTGTGTCCTCTCTTCTGTGGAATTAGCTTTCTGTGGCTATGTCCTGGTCTCTCTTGGCTTTGCTGTCTTTTCCATGGACTGGCTTTTGGAGAATTAGGTAGCCTTGGACTTTCTCATTGACCTTGTGGTCTCTTCTCCCACTGCTTCTCTAGGAATGGCAACAATCTGTAACATGGGGGCTGAAATCGGAGCTACCACATCGGTCTTCCCCTACAATGCACGGATGAAGAAATATTTGGGCAAGACTGGGCGAGCTGGTAAGAGGGTTTGGGGTTTTGGATAGAGGTGTGGGTTCAAATGAAGGTGTATTCTGAGACTGGAATCTTCCTACAATGGTGTCTCATGTGACTTCTGACCTTGTATGGTCCTATAGCTCATCTGATACAAGCAGGGAGTCTATAGATGTAGTGGCGGGGGAAGTATATGGTGAGGCCCCTGTGTTTAGCTGTTCTAAGCTTGCTTTTTTCCATCATATTTACTGCACTTTTCAGATCTCCCTTCTTTCTTATTCCAGACATAGCTGCTCTGGCAGACGAATTCCAGCAACACTTGGTGCCAGATTCTGGTTGTCAATATGACCAGGTGATAGAAATCAACCTCAGTGAGGTAAGGCTTCATTCCTACTTGCCATTGTGGACATTGTGGTGTGACTGCTTTGTGTGAATGAGGACCAAACAGGGAGTTTGATGCGACACCCGTGGTGCTGTGCTAGAACATAGAAAAAACACTCAGGTTTGCTTCACTGAAAGCTCCTGCTCCGTGTTCGTGTAGGAGAATCCTATTTAAACAGCTTCCAGATAGAGCTATGAAAGGAATTTATTTGCTGCTGTGTTTTTGGGTGTTTTTTTGGCTACTGTAATTTCTGATTTTGTCACTGTTTCTTAAAGCTGAAACCACATATCAATGGACCTTTCACACCAGACCTGGCACACCCTGTGTCGGATATTGGTGCTGTGGCAGAAAAGGAGGGCTGGCCTGTTGATATCAGAGTTGGTGGGTAGCATTTGCTCTTTCCTCTGCCTTCATCCTTGTGGCATAAATGTTGCTGTCTTGGGATAAGCGGTTGGTCACATAGCTTGGGATCCGGTCCTTTAATTACTGCTGTATGTCCTTTGACTTTGCTGCAGTGTCATCTCTTCATGGCCGTAGGAATTTTCTGGGAAGAGTAGTGGCCACCTGGGCCAGGTGTGTGGGATGAGATCTGGAATAGTTGGAGGGATTTTAATTACAAAAGGCAGACAAATGGGGTTTTTTTTTCCTTCTTGGAAACTTTTGAATGATTGGGTTGACAGGAGTGTTACCTGTTGAAGATCACCTTTGTTAAAAGTCTGTTGCTTGGATTTGTCTGTTGCAAATATCTGTCAGGACCATGATTGTCCTCCCAGCAGTTGGCTGCTGAGCACTCAGGACATAGTAAAGTTAGTACTTGCTGTTCTAAAGAGCAGGCTTGGCTATTTATACACTTGACTTGTGGCATGGTGACCTGTCAGCTGGCTTCTTGAGTATTGCTCACTGGGGGAATGAAAAGAATGCAAATAAATAGCAAAGGCCACATCTCAGGTGGGAAATGTATTACTAGATAGTGTTACAAATAGGATCAAGAACAGCTGTAACTGAAGGAGAATTTATTTTTTGCTGGTTAGCACCAGAATGCTGTCAGGACGGTACAGTATGTCCTCATGTGGTCTTCATACTGTAATGAAAGATGCTTGCTTTTCATCGTTTCCTCCATTTCTTGCTGTCTTAATTTGAAGCCTTTTCTGTCTTTGTGGAACAATACATCTCTGTGGTAATCTACTTAGCCAAAGTGCAAGTAGGTGACACTTGGATCTTGTAAAACAGTAACCAGACTAGCGACCAGGTAGTGTGTTCTGACTCCAGAGCTGGCCAAGGGCTTGCTTGTGACCACAGTATATTGCTGGGAGGCTTGGCAGTGTTAGTACCTCAAACCATTTCAGATTCCTTGCCAGCAGAAAAGGTGGTTGTCCCTTGGTTTTTAATGCTGAGATGGGTCAGGGAGAAGCTTCCTAGAACCAAGGCTGTGGTAACCACCTCCCTCTTTCTGTCAAACACCACAGGCTTGATCGGCAGCTGCACCAACTCCAGCTACGAGGACATGGGGCGCTCTGCAGCAGTGGCAAAACAGGCACTAGCGCATGGACTGAAGTGCAAATCTAAGTTCACAATCACACCAGGCTCAGAGCAGATCCGTGCCACCATTGAAAGGGATGGTTATGTGAGTATGGCTGCTCTTTACGTTTCCAAACAGTAACTGTTAAACTCTCTCCCAGACAGTACTTGGGAGTCTCGAGGTAATTAATGGAAACTTCCTAAACTTGGTCTTCGCTTATCACTAGAGGTACAATTACTGATGTAGTAACCAGCCTTGGTCACTACACCTGTGGGTCCTGCCGTCACCTTGACAGTGTTTTGACCTGGTATCTTTACTACCTGGGTGTATAAGAATGGGATTGGAACTGGACAGAGGCGAGACAGTTGTCAGGAGCTGAGGCCCTGAGGAGAAAACACTGCATAGCAAGGGATGCCTCATGCTCCTGGGATTCTGTGGATGGCCGTGGCTGATGCAGGGCTAGTACCCACCTGCAACCTAGTTTTCTCCTGTAAGAACAGTCTAGGATGTGAGCAAGCCCTTTGTCAGGAGGTGGTTCCCATTTTAGGCTAACGTTATGGTAAAACTTGTATTGATTTAAAAGGAGCTTTTCTGTAGAGGAACCATCACCTACTTTCTCCCCTTTTCTATGCACAAAATTATGTTTAATTAGTTCTAATATTTAGTAAATGTCAGATGCTGTCACAGTGTGGGGACCAAGTCTTCACGTGTAGATATGTCCAGCCAGTGCTTAATGCCTCCTCCAGCCCAGTCTGCAGTCATACCAGTCCTTAACAGCTGCCCTCTCAATTGACTCATTTGCTGCATGGACTGGGCAGGCACAAACACTTGCCTGCACTGTCACCAATTCTCTCCTTACACGGACAGAAAGTGTGCAGGATATTAATCAGACCAGACACTGCCCTTTAGTCACATATCTCCGAGTAGCTGGATTGCTCAGTTTGAAGTAAGTAGAGAATAGGAATATCATGACGAGTCATCCTGTGCTTTTTCCTTAGAATTCATTTTACAGTGTTTACTGGGATCAAACCCCATGTATTTATAAAAGTGACTCAAAATTTGCAACTGAAACAAGGAAGGCAATCTTCTTAGGCTTTCTGTTCTTTTCTGCTTCCCCTGAAAGAGCAACCCCAGGAACTTATTCCAGACTTTCTTCTAGTAACAAAGCTGTTCTCTGCCTCCAGGCAAAAACCCTGCGAGATGTTGGAGGGCTGGTTCTTGCCAATGCCTGTGGGCCATGCATTGGCCAGTGGGACAGGTAAGGTGAAAGACAGACCTCACTCTAGCTTTGTATCTTTTAGCTCTTCAAGTGCTCTGTGGAGCCACATTTGATTGTAAATATAGCACACTGGGAATTGAAAATAAATGCTGAAAAACCCTTTGGCCATGGCTGGCTGATGTGCACTGGAGGAGCAGAAATGAAAGACTGCAGATTTGTATTAAGCCTTTAGATGGATGAAGCTGCAGAATGACCACAAGCGTGGCCACAACTGGAGGCTTCTTACAGTAGGCAAAAAGTGGGGTGAGAGATTTGGTATCTCTGAGAGAGTGGACTGGAGTTTGTATGGACTTTTTAAAATCATTGGAGTGGCAGGGAGGAAAATTCCCAATAGAAGGAATTTTCTCATGTGGCTTTGTTATTGCTAATGGTGGGATGCCCAAAGGCGATGTACTTCATTGATTATTGTTTAGACACTTCGATAGTGCACAACATGGGCTCTGAAAAATGAAAATACTCCAGGAATCAGTGGCTGACTTGGTTTTGAGTCTGTGCTTAAGGGAGGAAAACACGTCCAGGCTCTGATTCGTGTTTCCAAAACATAGTGCTACCAAAACCAAACTGTGGGGTTTTAGCAGCGAGACATCTAGAAGCAATTTTCCCTTTGGATTTGACGAGCATGTTTGTTCCTTTCACAGGAAGGACATCAAGAAAGGAGAGAAAAACACAATAGTTACGTCCTACAACCGGAATTTCACAGGTCGCAATGATGCCAATCCAGAGACTCATGCATTTGTGACCTCTCCGGAGGTAAGAGACAGACAGAGAGAGGCAGTGGAATAGTTTGGGGTGCTTGGGAGATAATTCCTCTGCCTGCAGAAGAGACCCAATGTAGCTTGGTTTGTAGCTTGGCTGCTGGCTTTGAGACTCTTAGGCATAGGACTTTCAAATGAAGAGATGGGAGGTAGAATATGCCTTTAAATCTGTAATATTTTTTTTTCTTTCAGATTGTTACAGCCCTGTCCATTGCTGGCACTCTAAAATTTAATCCTGAGACAGATTACCTGATGGGAGCAGATGGGAAGAAGTTTAAACTAGAAGCACCTGACGCAGATGAGCTGCCCAAGCTGGTAACTGCTCAGTCTGGAGACAGAGGGAGGGAAGGGCCTGTCACTAGTAGTGTTTTATATGGAGTAAGGGAGCTCCCATGCACTGACCCCTTCCTTAGCGTTACAGCTAGAATGGGTGCAGTTGCCTGTGTTCGTTTGTTCTCTTCATGTGCTGCTGTTGGGGATGGCTGAGGCTGATGATTTTCCTTTCTTCTTTGGAAGGAGTTTGACCCAGGCCAGGACACCTATCAGTACCCTCCCAAGGATGGCAGTGGGCAGCATGTGGATGTGAGCCCCACCAGCCAGCGCCTCCAGCTTCTTGAGCCCTTCGATAAGTGGGATGGCAAGGATCTAGAAGACATGCTGATCCTCATCAAGGTCAGGAATTAAGCAGGGGAACACCAGCTATGACAGGACTGCTTGAACAGGGATTTACACATCAATTGCTAGAAGCTTTGGATGTGCCTTTGAGCTATCTGTGATTCCCTCCCCTATAACCACATTGGTACAGAAAGCGAAGCAAGGGTCTTCTCTCCTTCCACGTGTTTCTTTCTGATACTTCTTTCTAAGTCTAAGAGACTTAACTCCTTTGGGCTAGTGGTTAGCTAATACCATGAAAAATTAAGTCAGTTATACCATGTTATACAATCCTACCCATACCATGCAGTCTGCAGAATTTCTCCTATTTATAACCTGCAGCATAGAGGTGGATGGGCTCTTTAATCAGCGTCTCTAATACCTGACTGTTCTAAGATGCATTTTAGGTCATTAGGAATGCGTCATGCATCAGTATGTGTGTTCACTTCCCATTTTTTAGAAATAGAAATTATTTCACGATAGTTAAAAATTGCATTTCAGTCTCTTAATGAAGACATGGGTTTCTCCTCACTGCCTGTGGTGAGTTAGGATGAAAACTTCAGTTAATACAGTGATTGGTTCTGAAATGCAACCCCTTAGGAACTGACATTCAGGAACATTGCTGATTCTCAGTGGCAGAGAGGTGCGGGTGCTCCCAAGGGCCATGTGGAGCTGTACTTGAGTGTTTGACACAGGCAATTCCTTTGCAAGCATTTTGGGACTTACAGTTGGAAGGCCGTTATCTCTGGCTGGGAGTCCTGTTCTTACAAGCTGAAAAGGTTTTTGTGCAGATTGGAAACTTAGAGGTAACACTTGGCATCTTGCTGAACTCCCCCAGCACCCCAGCAGGGAGGCTGAGCTATAGCAGGAAGGGCTTGATTGCTTTTTGTACCTGAAGCATCTGTTGCTGGGGGAAGTGACGACGTGGCAGGAGGTGTCATGGCTTAAGCTCATTTTTGTAATTTATCCTTTAGAGCAGGGATTTTCTTCCTACCCAACATACGCAGCGACCATTGTGTTCTGCCTTAAAACATCTTGATTCTGTAACGGATGTAACTCTCTTGGGTTCGTGCCCTTAAAAAGGGATGTGAGGGTCCTTCAGAATAAAATGTGTTGAGGAAGGGTCAAGTCACTGATCCGTCCTAAGACATTCTTCTCTTTTACTACCTGTTAGGTAAAAGGGAAATGCACCACTGATCATATTTCTGCAGCCGGACCATGGCTCAAATTCCGTGGCCATCTGGACAACATCTCCAACAACCTGCTCATCGGTGCCATTAACATTGAAAATGGCAAAGCAAACTCTGTGAGGAATGCATTAACCCAGGAGTTTGGGCCAGTCCCAGACACAGCCCGTTACTACAAGGTGAGACTTTCTCCTGATGCAGCTATTTTAACAATGTTTACACTTTGGGCAGTCTGTGCCAAGACTGAGGATCTCACCCTCCTGCTCTTAAGTAACAGCAGCTGTGAATTCACTCAGTGTGGAGGCTTTTTCTTGGGACTTACTCTGATGATGGCAGTTGCTGGAGGAGATTCTCTCCCTGCCTGCTACAGGGAAGAGGGAGGAGGATCTTGTGACCCAGAGGGGACCAGAAATCATAGACAAAAGGGGAATAACTGCTTCAGGCACTGCACACCTTACAAGGCAGAGGTGTCACGAGACTGCAACTAAATCTCACCTCCTGGAGCGTGATTTGTCTAATGTTTAAATAAATTCTAATCCTGTCCCTTTCATTCTTCAAAACTTGGCTTAGAACCTCAAGAAATGCCCTTTCACCCTCTAGACAGCTTGGCAGTGGTCTCAGATTACTTCTTCCAGTAGGCAGAAGTTAAAGTTTTCTGTATCACTTACAGAAGTAGAGCGGGGCTCATGGCTGTTGTGAACACTGCTCTGGCACAGGACCATGGAAGGCAAGGTGGCAGCAAGGGTTTGCTCTGGGTCCCGAGGGCAATCCTCCTCAGCCCTCATTAGCAAAGAGGGCAGTGCTTAACTGCTGTGAGGCACTTAATTCCTTTATTTCTGTTCTCAGAACCAGAGGGAGCCTTCTGAGAGAAGGTTTCAGCACAGCAGTGTCAGCAGCGTAGCACTCACTTGAGATGTGTGGGTGGATATTTACTGTTAATTCCTCACTTGAATGACTGCAGCAACGTAAATCTTTCTTTTGTCACAGAAAATGGGTGTCAAATGGGCAGTTATTGGGGATGAAAACTATGGTGAGGGATCAAGCCGGGAGCACGCAGCACTGGAGCCCCGTCACTTGGGGGGCAGGGTCATCATCACCAAGAGCTTTGCCAGGATCCACGGTGAGTTGCACTTCCCCTGTAATGTGAGTAAACAGGATGGATTTGGGTTGAGTGGAAGCAGTGTTCACCTTGCCCCAGAGCTCAACACCTTTCTGCTGGCAGATCGCATGGTCCCTCTTGTCAGGAATCCTGTTACGTATCTAGTTAGATATGCCCCAAATGGTGGAGATATATCCATATATCTGATTTTACTACAAACATAGTAATTGTAGCTGGAATACTACTCTTGAGAAGCACAGAAGGTAACCCTGATCCCCTGCTGCACGTTGTTACAAGAGTTTGTTCTCTGCAGAAACCAACCTGAAGAAGCAAGGTCTACTGCCTCTCACTTTCGCTGATCCAGCAGACTACAACAAGATTCATCCTGTGGACAAGCTGAGCATCGTGGGGCTGGCAGACTTCGCACCTGGAAAGGTAGCTGGGTGGCCTGTCGTGGCACTCAGGGGTGGGGATGCGCCACTGACTGGGAATGGTGCTGTGTGCTTGTGGCCTCAAGCAGCACAGGCACCTGTGGGCAGTGTGGCCTGCCAGCCACGGAAAACTTTGCACCAGTGGTCCGGGGGGGGAGAGCAAGTCAGAATCAGATCATGTTATTCCAGAGGGTTACAAGAAACCCTTCTGTGACATTTTGAATCTCTGGACTTGTTGCCTTAAGCACGAGTGCTCCCTATAGGAAACTGCAAGCACACCTCTACATTAAGACCCACCTTGAGCTCGAATTTTCAACCCTTTAAAAACATGTAGGAATTTTCCTGTGAGAAGCTTCAGTTAACTTGCTCCCTGGAAAGAGAAAAGGGGAAATAAACACTGTCTTCTTCCCCCAGCCTCTGAAATGCATCATCAAGCATCCCAATGGGATTTTTTCCACACCTTCAACGAGTCGCAGATCGAATGGTTTCAGGCTGGCAGTGCCCTGAACAGAATGAAGGAGCTGCAGCAGAAATCAAGCTAAGTGCGCACAATGCCCCAGTGCACTGGACTCAATTCAGCTTTGGCATTTTCATCAAAGTGCAATTCCATGCCTACAGTTGGAATAAATGTCTGATCAAATGTAACCATAGCTTCCTTTTTGTTATGGTACTTCCTCTTCACTGACACTATGAAAAGGGAGTGCAGCTAGGCTTACTTTCGTCTTTTAAATTCCCCAGCTCCCTTTTTTTTTTTCTATTTTGGCTCAATTTCAGTTGTCCCACAGTTATTTATATTTGGAAATAACCGGCTACGGTGGGTTTGTCTGCTCAGTTGGTTATTTTCTGCCCATTCACTTTACTGATGGCTAAGGACTTAAAATGAAAATAAAGAATGTGACCATCTCCTCTCCCATGTGTTATTGTGTTCGTAATCCTGCTCTTCCCCCACTGCTTCCCCTGTCACTGGGAGGGTGGGAAAGAACTTGTTGGAGATGTGGGATGGTACCTGCCCAGTTCTTATTCTGTAAATCATTGCTGTATGAAAAAAACCCCAAACAAAAACCCCACATGGTAAAAAAAGAGCCCTCACAGCTGTCTTGCTGTTTATGCCTTGACATCAACCTACTGCAGGCTGCACTCCTGACTACAGGCCTGATGATCTTAAAGGTCTTTTCCAGCCATAACAATTCTATGCTCACATTCCTGTCCAGGGCAACAGTGCCACTACTGCAGCAATGACAAGCTTGCAAGAAGCAAGTGATTTGTATGCCTTCCAAGCATCATGCAGTGATCTAGTTTCCTCAACCACAGCTTGCTTTCTCCACAACAGAAGCCTGATGTTGAGATGTGTTTCCTTAGAGCAGCACATAAAGCTACCACCTTGCTGCACTCCAGGAGCTCTGACCCTGTCAAACAGGAGCTGAGCACAGCAGCTACTTGGAGATACCAGGGGCGTTTTCTCCCCTTAACATCCCCGGCACTACCCCAGCACAGCCTGTGTTGAAGTCTCTGGCTGTTGAGGCTCTAACTCGCTTCTCCCAAATTTCCTCCTACACCAACAGCTGGGGGTTTCTGCAGTTTCATTTCCACTGTGGCTGGATGATTGTGTGTCCGAGCCCTCCTACTCTGTAGCTGGCATTTGGGAAGTCTTTGTCCAAGCAGATGGACCTCAGTTACTATGTGAACCTGAAGCATTCTAGGCTCCCTTTTAATTAAGGCAATGCCCCAGGAATAAAAGTTCAGAATGAAAGGGTTCTAACAACGCTGCAGGGAGGGCACTGGTGACTCAGGCTTTGTTTTTGCAGTTGGAGGTTAAGCAGCCCCACTATCCCAGGGAATTACAGCCCCTTCCTGCCAAACGTGGCTGGCTTTGTAATTATGCACAACATCACCCTCTTGGCAATGGGCCCTGCATAGATTTTACTCACTGTTTTGTTCCCCCCTTTCCTTTCACTGCTGTCAGGGAGGCTGATGGCAATTGTTTGTTGTTGGCTGTTAGAGCAGAGCAAAGTGTTGGTCTCAACACTGTCTGCCTTGAAATCCAAGCAGCTGAACTGCAGGAGGCAACTTTTTTCTTCCTGCTAGGCAGGAAGCTAATAGTTTCTCCACAAATTGTGCAGGAAGGCAGGCTGTGTGGTTTTTACTGTTTATTCCATTGCTGGTATTAACACACCCCCACAAACAAGTACTGAACTTGCTCAAAGCGGCCTTGGTCCATTTCAGTTCATCGCTATGTATTTTCAGTCAAACTCCTGCAAAGTTTAGCTCATTCTATATAAATACAGCCCACCCAATCAAGTATTTCCGTTCAGCACAATGAGCAGCCTGTAGCTTTCCACAGTGGTCATCTTCACAGAGCCTATGTTACTTCTGGGTAAACCACTGCCCTTTCAGTCCTCTCTGGCTGACTTAATCCATGGGTTAAGTGCCCATTCTTAGCAGAACATCACCACCACCTCCCCAGCCCTCCCAGCAGCAGCATTTTTCAGATCTCCAAAGTACCACACCTCTACTAACTCCCATCTTTTGCTGTTTCTTCTCAATTTGCTGTAAAAAAAAGGGCAGGTTTCTACCCCTCTGCGATCAAGCTCTCAGCCCAAGGAAGCAATACTTCTAGACAGGCATTCTCTCCTGCTTTCACTCACTGAAGTCAACTCCCTTCTATATCCAGGCAAGTAAAGACCTCCCCAGTTTTCCCTCCAGGGCAGGAGACCAAAGCTCCAGCTGAGTTTGTTGCTGCTGCGCTCAAGGCTCTTTGTGCCTGTAAATTCACTTCACCAGATCAGCAAAGACATTTCTTGAAAGCGATTGTCTCGCTCTGGCAGGCTGGAAGCTGAAGGGGAAACAGAGAGTGGCAGGTCTAATTTCTGATTCAGCTTCAGATGAGCAATGAGCACCAGCAGGATCCCAAAATCCCCCAAACATCCACTGGAAAGACTCTGCGGAGCGGGCTCTGATTGCAGCTAACTGTTTGTCCACCACGACAGGAGGCCCAGGCCTGGCTCACTGATCGATCCCTGTTCACAGAGAAAAGAGGAGAGTGTGCAATGGTAAACTGCATAGAAAATACAGGAGTAAACGCATAAAATTATAAAATCTCTCCACTTTAAGTTACAGATTAGGGACTCACTTCTTTTTTCTATCAGAGCCTGCCCAGCACTTGCCCAGACTCCTCTGAACTTTCAACACCACAGCAAAATATTCAACAGCTGAAAATCAAGCACTTGCCCATTCCACCTTCTGGCTGTCCCAACACACTCCAGCTGTGAGGAAATGCAGCTTTCACTGGTTTGGATCCACCTGTCTCTTGCCTTGTACTCAGATGGGTCTTATGCCAAACCACTGTGTGGGAAAGAATTTAGCTGCTGTATATACCCTGACATGCATTCTTCCAGCTCTGTGCTCCTTGTGTGCTCACTCCCACCTGCACCCAAAATCTGCTTAAATCAGCCTCCCCAGTGGGAAACCCATGAACCACCCAAAGTGTTCTAATGAAAACACACAGCAAGCAGCACAACCACAAGAACAATCTCCTTTTTCCCCTCTTCCATTCCCTTCATTTTGTGACTCTCAGCTTAAAGCAGTCAGTTCCTTGGGAATGGGTTGCTATTTTAGACATAGAATAAACCACAGCGTTCACGAGGCTGAAGGAATGATGCCCATAGTTACCACAAGAGTGTAGGGTGCCTCTTTCTTCTGGACCTCTTCTGTGGCATTTGAAGTGGAAGCCTCTGCAGAGCTCGGCCCTGTTGGTGATGTATCCACAAAGGTTTCATCCACGACTCGGAAGCGGATCTCCTCCCCAATGTCCATGTAAAGGTCATGGGCCCCTTCTTCTGTCTCATATTCCCACACCCACACCTGCTCTGCTTCATCGCTGGCCATGCCAAGGGTTAAGGATGGAAACAATCAGTATTTGGCCTAACAGATCACTTTCTGGCAGTTTTGGGAACAGAACAGACTCGATTCAATGCCTTTTCACAATTATTTCTCAAACCACAACACACTGTCCTACACCATCATCTGTGTAGCACAGGACCCCCGTCTTGTTTCCATTTTTCCTGTTTCAAGGTGTATGCTGCTGGGCAGAGTTGGGCTTACCCCCATCCAGAAAAAAACTCAACAACAAAAAAAGACCCCCAAACAAGCAAACCCCTTCAAGCCCAAGAAGACCTTGCCTAGCACAATTAATTCCATGAGACACACCATGTATCTAGACATGACATGCTGCGGTAAAACCTGCATCCTGTCTTCAGCAGCAGCCAAGACCAGAGGCAGGGATTACGACGCAGCTGCTGGGGGGACACTGCCATTCATTTCTATCAGCGGGTACAATGGGCCTGCAAAACCGAATAAGCGTGAGGCCTGTCTCGCTATGATAACAGTCTGCGGGACTGGCCCGACACAACGACTCTGCTTCTGCCACTGAGCACCTTCATTGTTGCGGCAGTGAATGCCTGTTGGGCCAGCGCTGCACAATCTTTTGAAATGAAGTAGTAAAGTTATCAAAGGTGATCAAAGGATACAACTTAGCTGGCTGCTGCAGGGATTCTGGTGGGATGACAATATCATCAAAGAATCCAATAGAAACTGCAGAGACAAGAACTTGATTAAGACTGAAACGCTGCTTCGCAAATGATGTGCCACAGTGATTCCTAAAATGCATTTCTAGACTCATTCTCCTTCCCCTTTCAGGAAGGACATCCGAGATCATGCAGGAATTATTCTTTGAGCCACAGCGGTCAATTGCAGCTGGCAGCAAAGCAACCAGCCAGCTGAAAGTACATACAGCAACAGAGGGCACAGTCTTCGTGCCCACTGGAAAGGAAAAGGCTGTTTGGAGCAGCGTTGGAAATGAAAGCGTTCCAAGAAATGAGTCAGATGCTATAGAGGTCTGTGACAGAAAAGAGCTTAGAAATCACAGATGTAACATGTTAAATAAAGACCACTACAAAGTTAGAACAGCCCTCACCTCCCCCTTGAGATTTCACAACGCTGAATTTTATCAGAGAGCGGGCATGCCCAAATTCAGCAACAAATGCAGCCAGGATAATCTTATTGTCCTAACTTAACAACTGAGCAGAGGAGCTCGCTCGCATGAAGACTCCTACAAGAAAGGGAAGCAACTCATCCATTATGTATTCCTTGAATCCGACAGCACTTTGTGCTCACAAAGATGTCTCCCTGCCACGTTTTGAGGTACAGGAGGCGATCGTGAATTTGCACAGAACAATAGGGAAGCTACATCAGATCAACATGAGCTGATACTGCTGCTTTAAAAAAACCAACTTCTGCTAACTGAAGCGAGAAAATGAATCCAGTCTAGGCTCCAGATGGGCCTGCCTGTTCTTCCTGGGCATGCACACAAATGACAAAAGGGGAAAGCAGACAAAACCATCAAGGGCAGGGGAAGCTGCCAGACTCAAACTACCAACCAGCCCCAGGCCAAGGCAGCACCAGAGCCAGTGACAGCCTTTAACCAGCTCAGGGACAGCGCTCTGCACCCTGAAGTTCCCGTATCCCAGCACACCCACGAGCTCTGCAGCTCATCTGTCGCTAAGGTGAGAAGTTGTGTTTTACCATGAACGCCATCCTGACTGCAGCTTTTAATGTGTCCAACCAGAATCTCATCCAGGAAGGGATGGAAGACCACATAGCGGAAATGCACTTAAAAGAAAACAGAAAATCATTAATGTTATGTCCATGTTAGTAAACTGTACTCTTTCCACAGGGTGGCAGGCATTAAAACAAAATCCCACATCCTATATGCCCTCTAAACTGCTTACCCAGCTTCTTTACAATTTCCTTACAGGCACTGATCAGAGAGAAAAACAGGAATAAGAGCTCTGATGCCTAACTGTGTGGTATGAATTATGACAGCGGTTGATCAGCAGCCTCTCGTTCTCTGCTCTTCAATCTTGCAAGAGTTTAAGTTCACAGAATAAAACTACAAATCAAGATCATGGAGCAAGGCCTCCGCTTTAGTTACGATGGGAGCGTTCCAGCACAAGGCTTCACAACCAAGAGTATCAGTTGAAATTATACTTTTCTGCTCTTTTTATCTTTGTCAGCAATGCTATATTTTCTTGAAATATCTAATATAAAATATTATCAGAGTAAGATTCTCTAACATAACTGCATTTTTCATCCAGGTTAAATAAAATGATGTTTCTAACATAATTTATAAATTATAAGAAAACCATACTGAGACAATCTTAGCCAAACAATGCTTATAAGCAATTTAACATCATTTTAGCTGTCCATACTCTGTGTTCCTCTTTTACATATATTCAGGCAGCACATTAGAGTTATTACCAGACACAGCAGGATTTATTAAAGTGCTACCCCAGATTCTGAAAGCAGGAGACTTTTTTTTCCCCAAGTTCAGAGATAATATATTCTCCTGTTTCAGTTCAAGGAGTAATGCAAAGTTAAGAAGCTGAATGGAGATTAAAGCAAGCAGGAAAGCCTGCCATCTCCTCCTTCAATATTAGAGAAGCTTTTACTTGCAGGGAGCGAGTCCTATTGGATTTAAAATTTAGACAAGGGGGGGAACATCCAGTTCCCTTCTAACGGGAAACATTTCATTTGCTCAAGCTATGCTTCCACACTGAGAACTAAAACTAGAAAAATGCATCTCATTTTGGTTTAAAGAAACTTATTGTGCCTTTAAAAATGCAGGAAATTTGTTTT
Source organism: Mesitornis unicolor (assembly GCF_000695765.1). Classification (NCBI taxonomy): domain Eukaryota; kingdom Metazoa; phylum Chordata; class Aves; order Mesitornithiformes; family Mesitornithidae; genus Mesitornis; species Mesitornis unicolor. The sequence continues at coordinate 16,766 of NW_010180130.1, read as the reverse complement.
TATGCATTTACTTGCAGTTTTTACTCAGACAGATTTGCCAAAAGTTGAAGTAAAGAAGTTAGTCATTTCTTATATAAAAAAAAAGTCACTAGAAATGTACGCTGAACCAGATCTGTCCAACTCTCAGATGAAAACGTAGCAAAACTTCCAGCCAGGAAAACAGCATCAAATGCTGCATGAATGTTATATTTAGAAACATGTTTCAACATTCTAGCTAGGGAAAATAAGCTTCAAAAAGAAAAAAAAAGCCTAGACAAACGCAGAACAATACAACATATTTTCTATGTGCGGATTTACAATAATTTTAAATTAAATTAAGCCCTTCCTTATCACACCCTCACAGCAATAATAGTAGAGCAGGGATGAACTGTTAGGGAAGGCAGACAGGACTGGCTATTTAAAGCTGCATTTGTACTCCAAAAACGCAAAAGAGAGACTTTTGCCACACTCCTATTGCCCTCCTGATAGGAGCAGAGTTAAGGCTATGACCTTCAGTAAGTTCCTTTAAATTTATTTTCCCCAACAACTGAGCCCAGTTTACGTCTCCAGACCACCAACCTTCTGAAAAACTACGTAACCAAGGACAAGAATATACCTTTGGTATGTGATGCACCATCTCCAGGGAATATGTAGGAATCTTCCAGCTTTGTGATATCATACAGACAGATGCAGAGGCCGACATTGTATACAACCTGCTCAAAGAAAAAAAGAAATTAAAAAGCAGTAAATCAAGCAATCCACCAGGTTAAATCGAGCAACCCATCAAATTTATACACACCTTTTCAAAAGAAGGAAACAGAAGGGTAGCAAGGTAGGAGGGAGGCTGTTTTGGTGCGCAGCTTCAACAGCCCCAGCCCTAACCACACTGCATTGCAGGGGAACCCCTAACTTATTGAAGTATTATGGGAGAAACCCTTGGGGTAATTGTCAGCAAGGAGAGAACTCGTCCTGCCAAGACAGTAAACAGTTGCCCACAGACATCATTCAGCCCCACAGCTTGTCCAAAGGCTAAGCATACTTTTTTTTTTTAACTCTCAGAAGCCTCTAGGCTTGCTTTTGTCTTAAATGATATTAGCTCTGGGCAGAGATGAGCAGAACTCTTGGTTTCTCTGCCACTTCTGGGATAGCTTCACAGCCATCAAAACTGGAGGCCCTCACTAGTCATCAGTGGAGGAGGGAAGAGTCTTGCTTTTCATAACCTGTCAGTATAATCTGCTGTTCACCACCATCAATCACTTCAGGTTGCTCTTTTGAGCTCCATTCTCAAGCTGTATTTCGAGTTTTGCACTTGCCTTGCACTGAAAGCCGTATGCTAATCACAGTCACAAGTGCTGCACAGGAAAACTGTGACCTCCTGGCCAACAACATCACACTTTTTTATATCCCGCACCGAAGATCAACTTCTTACTGTCACACTGTATTTCAAGCGCTAAGCAGTGACCAAGTCAGCTATCAACATCCTAATTCCTCTTCCAGTATTACTGTTTTATGTTTATTTACATTGCCTTTTTAAAATTCCCCTACTGGATGGATTAGCTTGCATGTGTTTTTCAGACCGTTTCGGATTGCAACTCCACGCACAAACCAGCAGTTGCTTTCACCTCTCTTCCATGCTTCTCTGCCCCATCTGGCATCTCGGTATCTCCCCATTACAGCATCAGCCATTAAAAAAAAAATCCCATTTGAGACAATACATGGCTGTGTCTCTGTTCACAGACACCAATATTTCAGTCCCTGGGGATGGCCTTCTTATCTCATAGAATCATAGAACAGTTTCAATTGGGAAAGACCTTTAAGATCATCAAATCCAACCATTGATCCAGTCCCAAATCCACCACTAGACCATCTTTCTAAGCACATCTACTTGTCTTTTAAACACCTCCAGGGATGGTGACTCAACCACCTCACTGTGCAGCCTGTTCCAGTGCTTGACAACCCTTTCAGTAAAGAAATTCCTCCTAATCACACAGAATCACAGGGGGATTGGAAGGGCCCTCAAAAGACCATCCAGTCCAACCCCCCTGCCGGAGCAGGAACACCTAGATGAGGCTCCACAGGAAGGCGTCCAGGCAGGTTTTGAATGTCTCCAGAGAAGGAGACTCCACAACCTCTCTGGGCAGCCTGGTCCAGTGCTCTGTTACCCTCACTGAGAAGAGGTTTCTTCTCAAATTTAAGTGGAACCTCCTGTGTTCCAGTTTGTGTCCGTTACCTCTTGTCTTATCATTGTTTGTCACCGAGAAGAGCCTGGCTCCATCCTCGTGACACTCACCCTTTATATATTTATAAACATTAATGAGGTCTCCAACCTAATATCCAACCTAAACCTCCCCTGGTGCAACTTGAGGCCTTCTCTTATCACTAGCTAGCAGGCAGAAGAGACTGACCCCCACCTCGCTACAACCTCCTTTCAGGTAGCTGTAGAGGGCAATAAGGTCTCCCCTAAACTAAGCTCTTCTGATAGCTCACCCACACATCTCATTAGGAACAAATAAAAGGAAGAAACACTCAGGGATGTACGTTATGTTATGTTAACCTACATGTGACCCATGCTTTACCTTATTGGCCAATTTCTTGTTTAGCTCTTCAGCAATGGATTCATTCAGTTTCCTTTCAAACTGCCAGGGAGGAATCCTTACTGTGTCAGTCATCTCTACCAGGACAAACATGGTGGCGGGGAGCACCTCTGAGGAGAGAAGACACCAACAGCCTCAAGACCCGCAGGGGCAACCAAGACCCTCAGCGACCGATGCGGGAAACCATCCCAACCCCTTGCACGGAGCTCAGTGGGGCAGCCTCCTTGCTCTCGCAAAAGGAAGGGCGGTGTTTGTGGTGCGGAGAGGGGAGAAAGGGAGGCGGCGAAATGGAGAGGAGTGAAAGCGGCCGCGCAACGACCACTGGAGGAGGAACCGAGCCCGCCCGGGCCGGTGAGGCCGCAGCCGCCCCCTCACCCACCTGCCTCCCGCGGGCCTCCGCCGCGCGCTCCCCCAGCCTCACGGCACTTCCGGCGCCTCAGCCAATCGGCTTGGGAGGGCGGGCCCGCGGGCTGATTGACGCGAGGAGGAGGGGAGTGAAGCGCCCCGCCCCGCAGCGGCCATTTTGTCCCTCCTCAGGGCGGGGCGGGGCCCGGGCCCGTTACCTGCCGTTACCGGTGCGGGGCTGGGCCTGGGGGGCTTGGGCTGGGGTGCTCTGGGATGACCGCAGTGACGGGGGTGGTTTTGATAAATTCTCAATATAATATTGGCGCTCTGCACAGGGCTGCTCTGTACCTGTCCTTCCTTCCCTGCTCGGGTGTCTCCCCGGGCAGTGATTTTTGTGCCGTAGCTATTATTTCACATGAAACAACCCACAATTGCAGTTGCTGTCATTTCATTTATTGTTTTCACAAGCTTCGATCCCGACAGGACTGCAGAGATCAAAGTTTGTGCCTCTCTCTGAGTGCCCACCTGTACAGCAAAACCTGGTGTGTTTATAGCCCGCTTGCACCTGGCAGGCATTCTTCACAGTGGTGACTGCCCAATAGATAGGTCAAGGTTGTTGCCAGGTACAAATTTGCATCAGGTAAAGCTGGAATAAATTATTCTAAGGGTTAATTAAAAGAAAAATCCACATGGTACGACTTTACAGGCCCTGCTGCATTCTGCAGCGAGGTAAGCAGCGTGAGGGATGGTGGAAAAGAAGGGGGTGTGCTGATGTCTGAAATCTGGTGGGGGAAAAAATGAAAGGAGGTTGTTTGAAGTGTGTTTAAAAAAAGATTCACCAAGAAAACCAAACATCTCTGGCTGACAGTCAAAACTGCACTGTCAGCATCACGGCTTTGATGCAAAGGCTAAGTATGTCATCCCCCACACCCCCTAGCAGCACATGGTGGGACAGTAATGAGTGGTTTAGATAAGAAATCGTTAAATGTTGAGCTGTCTTGGAGCGGGAAGGGGAAAATGAGGTTGCAAATACCGTGGCTAGGCCTCATTAACGAGATACCTGTCTTGGCCAAGGAGTTTGTGATCTCTTTGCAATTACTCGTTTCACCAGGATCTCTTGGGTTATTGTCGTGTTGTTGGGCTTTTCTAAAATAAACGTGGCTGATCTGCACATGTTTGGCATGTTTGCATTAAATGGGGGGCCCAGGAACAAGTTTTTCCCTGTCACCTGAGAAAAGCAGCATTTTTCTTGGAGCAACATCTACTGTCTCAGCAAAGAGCTCTGCTGCCAGCGCAGCAGACACCGCTCCATCAGAACACCTCAACCCAAATCCCCAGCAGTTTCTTCCTCTTCTCGTCCTACTTCAGGGAGCCTTACAAAGGCTCCTTTCTCCTGCGCTACTGTCGCGGCTGCGCTAATCTCGGCATGGCACAGTTTTTGCTGGCACACATGCCACATCCCTTGCTGTTCTGTCCCAGCCTCACGCAGGTCTGGCACTGCGAGGTTTGACCTTTGTCTGGAGTGCAGGTTTTGCAGGATCTGTAGCTCTTTTTCCAGAAGGAAGAACAGCTCCTGAGCCTGTCCCTCTGCAGATGGCAAGGGAAGAAATAACCTCAGTGTCACATGAGGAGGTAGAAGTTGAACACTGGATACTGGCAAGGTGATCACTCTGGATGCTTTTGTATGTATTTTTGACTTAGGGCTGGACTGATGGTTGGACTCGGTGATCTTAAAGGTCTTTTCCAACCAAAACCATTCTCTAGGAACTGTAAGGTTAAAGAGGGGCAGGGGTTCAGGGGAGCAGTAGCTTGAATACCTTGAATTTGGACAGACTCACACCACACTTCCATTTCTAGCCCATCCTTGGGCTCACATTTTTCATGCTTCCAATAGCCATGCCCTATTGGGTTCCCAATATGAAGCAGATGCATCTCCCTTCAGCCTGATCCACAGTACCCCCAAAACAGCCGTGTGAGCAGTGGGGCTGCCAGGCCTCGCTTCATACTGGCTTGGGTCTTCTTCTTCAAGGTCTCATAAAGTGCAGGCTCTTCATTGCCTTCCATACCAGGCTGCAGAGTCTGACTGGCCGTTTCTCTGCCTCCACCAGTAACGTCCCAAGCTGCGGCAATACTGGGGCTTTTCTGACATTTGGGAGCGTGGTTTTTCGGGTGCTGGGTTTTTTTGAAGCATCAGCTGCTGGAACCCAGGGATTGCACAAGGGTCTCGCTGCCACTCAAGAGAAAATCTCGGACATTTCTCATTCTCACGATTGTACAGGAAAACTGGAAATTACTATTTCGAGTTACCTGAAGGCTCAGAAACTGGGAGGAGAATGAAAGGAACCCCCAAATTATTTTGTTTAAGATCTCCTCTGCCCCCACATCTCCATGGCTGTTGGGGAAAACTGCCTCAGTTGGAGGAGGTGAGTGGAAATTTGCATCCAGGCTGCTTTGGCCCTCCTTTGATTGACTCCAGAGGAATTATGTATCTTCTCACGTACAAAGTCCTCCACGCTCCTGCCTTTGCTTCCGTCTCTGCAGGCATCTCCGGCACCCCCACTCCCACTCTCTGTGTGATCAAAGCTTCCCCTCTTCTCTTTTTATCATTTTTGCATGCTTTCGACTCTGCTTTCTCTGCCGTAGCGCATGCCCCGAGCCACCTTCAAACATACTTTGAGTTCCCTGTGCCTTTTCCGTCAAGAGCCTTCAGTGACTACGTGGGAGATTCAGGTTCTGATGCTCATCTCCTCTGCTCAGCTCATGTTGATTAACACACGCAGCTGGGCACACGACTAACCCTGGTGTACCACAGATCAGCCGGAGAGGTCCAGGTATTTCTGATATTCAATGTACAGATGCTAAATGGACGCCTAGGGAAGAAGAGGGCATGCCCATACCACGTGTCCCCAGCACTCTTCTGGCCTCCAGTTGTTTACACCTTAGGGCCCTCCTGGGCTGGATGTGTAGAGCTGTCCTGCAGGAGAGGATGGGCCATCTCAGGAGAAACTCAGAGTGGAGACTGAGAGCTGGCTGGGTTTCTCCTCTTCTTCTTTTGCAAGGTTTTGAAGAGTAGATGGGAGATGAGCCTTGTGGTGTTTGTAGGGGTTGAATAAGGCTCCTGTTTTGTCATGGAAAACTGCTTGAAAAGCCAAAAGTAAAGTGTGACGAGCAATGGCAGAACCCACCAGCACTTAAGGTTTCAGTGCATCTTGGTGGTCTTGCCATGAGCTGATCTCTTCTGTTTGTGGAGCCTTTTTCTGCACTGTAGTTCATTGACAGGAGAGACACAACTGCTTGGTGATGGGGTTCCCTCTGCCAAGGTCCCTGGGACAGCCACAGATCCACACCTGGATGGATGGATGGATGGACGGATGGATGGATGGACAGACGGAAGGATGGATACAGCAGCTGTGACCCTGTCTCCCAACTCTGTGCCATGCCTCATGGATTCCCACACAACTTGTACATCCCCCTGCAGCCTCCAAGGTCTTTGGTGGAACAGGTCTGGTTGGCACCGTCACATTCAGCTCCTTAGCGTGACTCAAGGAAAAAATCATGTTTAAGAAACCAAAACCAACCCACAAGCACCCCATGGCACAAGACACCTGTGGCAGCTCCCTGCAGCTCTGTCACCGTACCATAGTTTTTTGTGGTTCTTGCAAATTTTATTCCAGAATGACAGGGTCCTGCATGGTAAGGTGCTGGTGTGGTCCACCCTTCTGCTCCAAAATGAGGCCAGTATCACCTAAATTCCTCCCAAAGCATGCCTACCCAGCCTGTTCTTAAAAACCTCCAGTGATGGAGACGCTGGTGCTTCCCCAGGCAATCTACTTGAGTAATTAACTGTCTGTTCTGTTAGAAAGCGTTTCCTTATGTCTGGCATCAGTCTCACTCCTCACAATTTAAACCCCATTACTCCTCGCCCTAATCCCCAGCGGATGCAGCAAACGACTGATTCCCAGCCTCGTTGCGTCGCCCTGCGCCCCCACAAGAGAAAGTCCCGGGCCAATTTATGACATTGCCACTGCCCGTGGAGATGGCTGCCCTGAGCATGGTCACATTGGCAAAGGGAGAAATTGGGAAGATCTTTTTGGGGATGGGGGGTTGGCATAGTGCACCACTAGAAATTAGACCCTTAGAAAGTACCTGGCTTTGCGATGGCTGCGAGCCAGGTGCAGGGGAGCAGGATGGTGGGGTGAATTTGGGGCATGTGCCCCCCATGCTCCCCCACTGTGCTGGGGGTGACTGCGGCACCTGTGGGTGCTGGGGGGCTGCAGGTTTGGGGAGGTGGGAAAAGTGGCTGCAGTGGCACCAGTGGGATGCAGGGTGACAGGGGAAAGGTTTGACTCTTGCAGGGGACCTCTCTTGGTCCAGACCCGGCCTCCTGGTACCATCTCCCCCTCTGGTGCTTTCCCACTCCACTGTCCCCCATCCCGCTGCCCCCACTGCCTCATTGTGTCCGGCTGTGCCACTGATGCACGTCACTTTGCGTAACCAGAGCGATGCAGCCCCCTGGGGCCAACCCTTGCCCCCTCCAGCCCCCCATACACACTTGCTCCTTTAAGCTTAGCTCAGAAATGACCAGGCTGATCCCTCCCACCTGCCCACTCCCCCTGGCCTGGCCCTGACGTCAGGAGAAGGCGTGCGGATGCGTGTGTGAGTGTGTGTGCGAGGCGCGCATCATACACACATCAGATACCGCAGATCCATCAGCAGGCAGCCGGCAGGCAGGCAGGCAGGCAGGAAGTTTTTAGGAGAAACCCCCTCCCAGAGCTGGGCTGCAGCCGAGACCGCTGCTCCTCGCAAGGTAACGCAGGAGCCTTCGTCCCCACTGAGCACCGATGCTTTGCAGAGTGCAGCTCCAAGGAGCCCGTCACTGCTGAGGAGGTAAGGAGAGGCATAATGGCCATCCAGCTCACCAGGCTATTGCAGCTGGAGGTTAAACTTTCCTGCACTGCCTTTTTCTTTCAAAGCTGCGTTTCTTTTTTTCCTTTGGGCATTGGGGAGGTGTGAGGGTGAAGTGCGGCTTCCCTCCTCCGGTTTGGTTATTCCCCACCGGCCTCAGGAACAATAACTCCTCTGGGGGTGGCGGCGTCGCACGCCTGCTTTGGCCGGGAAGCAGAGAGCCGGGGCTTTGCCACCGAGGACTGCAATCAGCTGGGACCCAGCTCTCCCATTGCCAGGCTGGGGGGAGGCGATTTGTAAAAAAAAAAAAAATCTGTCTTGTTCAAGTGAGCTGATGGTGGTGAGGGCTTGAATTGGGGTTTCTTTGGGACTGGCTGCACTATTCATTCCTGCAGATGGCAAGTTAGATCCACAAAGGAGGAAGGAAGGACGCAGACGAGGACATTTATGCCAGGTCTTTGAACAGACACTATTCTAATAAAAAAAACCAAACAAAAAAACCCCATAAAAAACCCACAACTAAACAACCAAACCCCACAAATTTGTTATTTGGGAGTGATGATTATGCATATATGCTTAAAAGGTAAATGAAGCCTCCATGATGGCTTCTCCCTTTGCATCTGGCAGCCTGCTTGCTCTCCCCCATGGCCTCCCTGAGAATTGGGCAGCCCAGCACTAACTAAGGGAGCTTTTTATAATCAATCCATAAAGGTGACATTCATATTTTACCGCTAAGCAGGCTGTATCGTAGGCGAGACTAGCTCAGCAAAGATCCCTGGAGTTGTGAGCGTGATTGGCTTAGCTGGGGAGGGGACGCTGTCAGTGTGTGTTCCCCAAAAACTGCCTGGCTTGTTTTTCCTATAGTAATTTGTCAAAGGGGTTTTTAACATGCAAGGTAGGCAAGGAAATTGCTTTGCTTGGTATTTAACTCTTAACAGCATGAGCTGGTAACCAAAAGAAAAAAAGGGGAGTGGGGGCTGAAAGGCTTTCATTAGCATCGGACAGAGACAGCATTTATAAAAACCTGCCAGACGCTGAGGCTGAGAGCCTCCTCTGAGGAAGGGAGGATGGAGAAATGTAGCCTGGCGAGCGCTGCAGTGGCCCTGCTGGTGCTAACCCCTGCCTGGAGCCATCCTGGTTCCCCAGTTGGTTTCTGCCCTTCATGGCACCCCCCCCAGGAGATGCTGATTCGGGGTCTCTGCTGGCCACCCTGTTGTCGGTGGGTTTGTCAGCATGTGAATATGCCAAGCAGCTGAAAACATGGGATTTTGGGTTTTTCATTGAGCTCTGGAGACACGCTCCCGCGCCTGGAGGGGTGTAGCTCTTCTCTGTTTCAGCCTGTGTCTAGACAGGCTGGGTCTGGAGGGGCATCAGCCTCTCCGAGGATGGCGGCGGGCCAGAACATCACTCTCCCTGCTCTGTGGGCCAGAACATCACTCTCCCTGCTCTGTGGGGTGTGGAGATGGCTGCTGGAGATGGGATGTCTTTTTGACATGCAGAGACCTTTTTGCTACTGGGGTGGAAGGAGCAGGGAGGTAAACTTGGCTCCTAACCTGGGAGCACCAGCAGTCGTGAGAGATGGGGAAAACGTGATGGCGAGCGGCAGGGAAGAGCCCGTGCGGGAGCTTGCTGGGAAAGGCAGCGAAGGGAAAACAGCCCCCGGCTCCTCAGCTGGGGTGGGGGCAGCAGCCGCACATGGGGGACAGACGTAACGTGTGGTTACAGACAGCACTGGAGCCGGGGATTTGCAAAGGGACACGGCAGGCATGAAGGGAAATGGTCCATAAAGGCGATGGCAGGCCAGCCGAAGGGTCACGTCCCACAGCTGGAGCATGACAGCCGCTGGCAGTGTGGCCCTCCATCCCTCCGTCCATCCGTCCTGGGCAGCCTGGGGGTCCTGGCGGATGGGAAGGAGCACAAAGAAGCACCATGCGGGAGGGCTGCCTCGCTGAGAGCGATTAAGCCAATTAAATATGTATTTCCCCGCTTGGGCGAGGGACGTGTGAGGGGTTTTTCTTCGCTGCCGCTAATGAATGGGGAGTGGCAGGCAGAGGATGGTGCCTCTTCAAAAGGCTCCTTCCCCCCTTCTGGGGGACCTTGAAAGGATGTTTAGTTAAATAAGGTCAGAGCCAGCACCCAAGTCAATGTGTTTGGCTTTAAAGATGGGGAGAGAGACAGTGATTTTATTTGATAAACCACAGACCTTTCAGGGGCTGGTGATGAATGGGGTACTTGGATCTGGAGATAAAAGCTGATGTGTCTGCTGCCTGTCTGCCTTAATTGGCCCCGGGTTTCGTAGCGCTCCCGACTGTCAGCTCAGCTCGGAAACCTGCTCTCCAAAAAATATAAAAGAAAAGCTGGCTGCCGCTACCAAAGGAGACCCTATTACCAGAGGGTTTTGATCCGAGGTGGTTTATTTGGGGAGAGGGGAGGATGGGCAGGGTGAGGGAGGTTTCGTACGAAGAGCATCCTTCCAGGGAGCGCTGTGCTCGGTGCCGCTTACACACATCCTGGCCTCCGAGGACTGTCACCCCAGGGGACCCTCAAAGCAAAGCCACCAAGAGGAGATGAGAAGGAGCGCAGTGGGGGTCCTGCGGAGGTGGCAGGGAGAGTGATGCTGGAAAAGCTTCCTGTGCCCCGCGGCAGAGCCGGGCTGCTGCAGCCTCTGCTCACCTCCTCAAGTGACCCGGATTTCGTATATGCGCGTGGGGTGGACACGATGTCGTGGGTGACGTCTGCCACGCCAGGAGAGACCCTGGCTGCAGAGAGATGCTCTCAGCCTTGGCAGAGGTTGGGGTGACCGCTGGCGCTGGAGGAGACAGGGGATGCAGAGAGAGGGAAGGAGGACAGGAGAGGCTTTCTCTGCTCATGTCTTCCCCACTCTCTGAGCCTGCTTTTGCCATGAGTTTAATTTCCTCGCTCCCTTTGTTTGCTGTGGGGATTTAAATGAGGTGGGAGGCAGGATACCGCCCCGGAGCCCCCCGTGGTGCCAAAGCTCCCTCTCAGCCTCAGCTTAACCAGCACTGGCAAAGCCGGGCATTCAGCCACCGGGACTCAAGGCTGACCCACAAATCTGGGGTGCTTGAGCCAGGCACTGGAGTGGGGCAGAGTGCTGCTGGCCGTGGGAGCCAGCCTTGGCACAGCTGTGGGATGGATGAGAGACTCTCAAGTCTTTGCTCCAAGCAGAAGCTAGGGATATGTCCAGGGAGGGGGGGTTGCACGCTCCTGCTCCCCACCACCACTCATCCCCCGAACCAGGGAGCCTTCCAGGGCACCCCGGCCTGGGCTGATCCCACAGCTGAACCTAGGGCAAATTCACTCTCAGTTGCCACTTCATCTGCCCACACCATTTTGTCCCTGACAGGCTCCCCCTCTTTCATGCCCCTTCCCCTTCACCTCTTATTTTTCTTTTGCCTCTGGGAAACTTCCATTTTTTCCAGCCCCCTTGTGGACCCACCGGAGGAAGCTCTTTCTCTTCGCACCAACCAACCCCCTCAGCATACTAATAGTTCGCTCCGAGCATCGTTATTCAGGTTAAATACCCTCCATTATCCCTAATCTGGTGGGGGAACCAAAAGGCCTCATCAGCAAAAGCACGCACAGAGGAGGTGTGCGGTGGTGAAGCCATTTTCATGGTGGCGGCTCCATGATGTGGCAGAGAACCGAGGGCTGCTTCCCCCATGTCATCCTGCTCACCTAGCCCTGACACCTCCTGGGAAGGTGCCAGATCCTGCAGCGACGCTTGAGGACCAGATCGCTTTTTGGCTGCCTGACAATGGCCATGCTGCTCACCAGTGCAGGCAGGGCGGTCGGACGTAGGGCACAGATGGGAGCAAAGAAGCAGCTTGGTGGCTGCCCTGGCTTTTGGGTGTCTCACTTGGGTGCTCCCTGAGCCTATCCAAGCTCCTTGGGCATGGGGAAAGGAGATGGTGAGCCTGAGCCTGGGAATGAGAGAAGGAGATGCTGAGCCTGGGCATGGGGAAAGAACACCCTGGCAGGGGAAGTGAGTGGAGGTGGGTGAGGAACAGGAGTCGCCTGGTCCCTCCCTGAAACTTCAGCTGCTCTAGAAACCTTTTCCCATGTCCTTGGTGCCTGCTAATTTTGGAGTGGAGGTGACCTCCTTTCGCACATTCCTCCAGGGTCTCTGTGTCTCAAGGTACCATGGATGAGTCAGAAACCAAATTAAAAATTCTCTGGGTTTCCCGGTGTGTGCAGATGTCCCAAAAGATGATGCACACCCCAGTGGGGCGGAAAGGGCTGGAGGGGGTGACGAGGAAGGGTACAGTAACTCCATGGGAAGTTGAACTCCTCAGCTTTGGGAGATGGGGAAACCACTGAGCCTGAGGGGTGATGGAGATGGGTGAGCCCCGACCCAGCATCCCCAAAAGGTGGTGTCCCCAGGCAGCCACTGGCACAGGGCACTGTCCTGGTTTCTCTGGGATAGGATCATAGAACCAATTTTCTATTCAGGAAAGCTGCATTTTTGAGAAGATTGCACCACTCGATTTGATGGGAACAAAGTTGGTAAGACACTTTGTTATAGTTTGTGGCCAGCACTGGTGTGCAAGTTGCCATAGTGATTACAGTATTTAGTGGTTTTGAGCTAGCCAGGTGCAGGAGTTGGGAGGAGTGAAAGCCAGGGCAGATGACTAAGCTGGCCAACCCAAGTATCCCATACCATAAATGTCACACTATAAATTGGGGAGTTTGCTGGGGACACCCCTCTTTCACCGAGGGTTGTCACTTCCAGAGGGTCACACCCGCCATTCTGCTCCCGAGGCCTATTTCTCCATTCCGTGTGACCATCGCGCTTGCACTAGAGCTGTGGCGCTCAGTGTTCGTAATCCGGCATTCACTGCTGGGAGCGCACAGCTTGCAACCACTATGTGGGCTGAGCATAACTTCTTGTATTTTATATTAATATTGGTATTAATACTAGTTTCTTATTAATATTTTATTAAATCTGTTTCCACTTCAACCCACGGCTCTCCTTTCCTTTTCCCAATTCCCCTCCGTGGGTGGGAAGGGGTCACCGGGTGCTAGAACAACTGCCTAGATGAAGGCAGGCCCCCTGAGGCAGAGGCACCCAGCATCAGATGCAGCGACTGATGAAGAGAAATCAGCAGAGCAAAGGGTTTCTGAGCAAGCGGCCGCAGTGCTGATCACGCAGCAGAGCGTCTCGCTGGGAGGCTTAAAAATGCACACCCCCGCCAATTTCATGCTTGGGATGGCTCGGCGAGGACAGCCGTGCCCACGCTCGCTCTGGCTCTTGCTCTTCGCAGACCATGTCTTGCACATTGCACATCCTCCTCTGTCAGCCAAAGGTTGTGGGTTTCTGCCCCTTGGGGTTTTAACTCTTTGCAAACTGCATGGTGCCAGCCAAAATCTGGAGTCCGATGACTGCAGCGGCAGGAGGCTGGGGCAACTGCCAGCAGTGGGGAGACCTCAGACCCCAGGCCTTGACCTACCTGAAATCTCAGCCTTTGTCCTTCACCCTTTTAGCAGAAATCTTGGGCTGAGAGAGGATCGCAGAGGCTGGGGCTGGGGTCCTGGGTGTGCTGACATTGCCTGGACATCCTTCCCAAAATGGTCCTTGATTGTGGCAGCCCCTGCTCAGCTGCTCCTTGTCCCAGGGTGTGCTTTTTATTGGCTTCATCTCTAATATGGGGGGTTATCCTGGAAAATGAGAGACCAAGCTGCAAACCAAGCTCTTTCCTTGCCTCGGAACTGATTTGCTGGAACATCCTGGGTTGCTCCAGGCTTCCTGGGGTGATTCACAGCACTGGGGGTTGGTGCCCGGTAAAGAAGGCTGGCAGGAAGCCACATGTGCCCACAGATGTGGGGCTGGGAGCAGAGGGGGCAGTTCCTGACAGCAAACTGTCCCCACCAAAAGGCCCCCCTGTGGATCCTGTAACCTCTTCTCACTTCGCTCTCCAGGTTGCAGGCAGCAGATCCCTGTGCCCAGGTTCCCTTTCTCCTGCCACCCGCCTGCCCACCCCCAAAACAGAGGAGCTTGCTGGCCCCACCATGTCGTCGGACCCCAGCGCCCCGCCGGCGGTGCCGCCCCTGCACTCCCCCAAATCACCGGTGTGGCCCACCTTCCCCTTCCAGCGGGAGGGCAGCCGCATCTGGGAGCGGGGCAACCTCCTGCTGCGGGACCTGCCCAGCCCCCTCCCCACCAAGAGGACCAGGACCTACTCAGCGTAAGTACCCACCACGCGGCAAGTGGGTTTGGGACTCTCCAGTGGAGCTGAGTGGGGACCACGCTCACCAGCAGCACCTGCAAAACCCTTTATGCCTGGTGCATGTCACCATCACAGCGCCTGGCATCACTGCAGCCACCTGCCCTGGGGTGTTTTGGGTGGGTGCAATGCGCTCTCTCAGGAGATGCCATGTTTTCGTAGCAAACCTGCTGCCAGTGAGACATCTCCATCCCATTCCTCCCACAGGACGGCACGGGCCTCTGCCGGACCCATCTTCAAGGGCGTCTGCAAGCAGTTCTCCCGCTCTCAGGGCCACGGGTTCATCACCCCCGAGAATGGCACAGAGGACATTTTCGTCCACGTGTCTGAGTAAGTCCAGGGGTTGTGTGGTGCTGAGGTACCCTGGAGCTGCTGTGCCCCAGGCCTGTGGGCTGGAGTGGGGATGTCTCCATGGGGTGGGGATGGGACTTTCCCTTGTCCTCTACCCCTGTGGGCTGGAGTGGGGATGTCTCCATGGGGTGGGGATGGGACTTTCCCTTGTCCTCTACCCCTGTCGCCTGTGGGTTTTCATGCCCAAGGTGCAGCTGGTGGCTTGGGTAGCTTCCTCGGTGCTGGGTAGCCCAGGATGGACGTTCAGCTCTTGGCCCCAGCCCCACCACCTCTCCTCTCCTCTCCTGCAGCATTGAGGGGGAGTATGTCCCGGTGGAGGGGGATGAGGTGACGTACAAGGTCTGCCCGATACCCCCCAAGAACCAGAAGTTCCAGGCGGTGGAGGTGGTCCTCACCAACCTGGTGCCCCACACGAAGCACG
>NW_010180130.1:1202-1855 GCF_000695765.1 Mesitornis unicolor | reverse complement strand
GGGCCCCCCCCCAGCCGCTCATGGGGGGCACGGGGGGAGCCGAGGTGGCGGCAGAGCTCGAACACGCAGGCGTTTGTGTTCGGTGTCTTTTATAAGGTTACGGTTTCCTTTCTCTGTATGTGTTTGTAACTGTCTGTCGAGGGGACGGGGGAAGCAGAGCCCTCCCCTGCCACCCCCCCAGCTCTGAAGGCAGTGCAGCCCAATCCCACATCCCCTTCCCTCACCCCTGAGGCCATGGGAAGTGAGGAGACCAGTCCTGTCCCCTGTCCTGTGTCCCCCTGGCTCCCCCTGAAGTGGGTGCTGGGAGCAGGAGGGTGCCAGGGAAAACCAGAGGAGGCTCAACCTGTCCTCCCACACCCTGCTCTGGTGAGACGGGTGCCCCGTTTTGGTCCCAGTCCCCACAGCCTGGCAGTGGCAGGGGCTGCTGTGGGTGGGGCTGGGGGAGGTAAAATGGGGTGGTGTGGGTCGGCATATCACTGTGCGGGGACGGGGTAGCTGAGCCCCGGCCCCATCGCTGGCAGCTCACAGCACCCACCTGAGCCATGTCCCTACATCAAAAGATCTCAGGTCGGCAGTGCCACGGAAATTAAAAAAATAGGTTTAAGGGGAAAAATGGCTGCTGGCAGGGGGCCCGGGGGGCCGGAGCAGGGGAC
>NW_010180130.1:0-1171 GCF_000695765.1 Mesitornis unicolor | reverse complement strand
GGCACACTGGGTACCTCCATGCCACTGCCAGGCTGGTTGTGCTCTTTTCATGTCCCAGTGCCGACGTGGTTTTGGGGAGATGGCTGCCTTCTCCTCCCTTGTCCTTGTCTCCCCAGCCCCCTTGGGACCCCCTTCCTCTGTGTGTGTGTGTGTGTGTGTGTGTGTGGGCGTGCGTGTGTGTGTGTGTGTACGTCTGTAGCTTGCTGTGGGGCAAGGAGCTGAGGGGTTTGGGTAGCCTTGGCTGTGGCGTGAGTGCAGCTGCCTCCGCCCCAGCACCTTGGTGTAGGCAGGGTCTCATACAAAGCACAAACTTAGTTTTTGGTCTTCTCTGCCATACCCTGGCCAAGCGGGCTCCCACATTATTGGGGAGGGGCAAGGCAGAGGGCCTCACTGACCAGTGCTGCTGGTCCTTGGCACTGATTGAGAGGGGCCTTTTCCACCTTTCGTGTGGGGACACGGGTCTGCCCTAAGTGGGGAGAGGAGGTGGGTAAGCCTGGTGCTGCACAGGACAGCTGGGACCTTGTGATTTCAAGAGGGCCACCATGCACTGCCCCAGCCCAGGCTGGCATGGGGACTACCCTGGGACCCCACAACCCATCTCACTGCCAACCTGAAGCTCACCCAGAGGGCTGTGGCAACACGAGCTCAGGCCCTAGACATCCCCAGGGCATGCAGTCAGCTTGGCCAAGGCAAATTTTGGTTATTTCTTTTCTCCTTTTTTTGTTTTCTTTTGAAATAAACTAAAACCCTAGACTTGTTGGTGTTTTTACAACTCTGGTGTGGTTCCCGCCTGTCTGACCATGTGTCAACCTTTGTAACATTGGCAATAAACCATTAAAAGTGACTTTCCCATGAGCCCTGCCCGTGCTGACTCTTTGTGTCTGTGTATGTGTCACAGAGGAACACTGGTGGCTCTCCCTGGTAAAGGACCTGGAGTGCCCAGGGGTTTATCCAGGTGGCAGGATGGACTCACCCCGGGGGTGGTCCTGGGGGTCCCGGGGGGGTCCTGGGGTGCTCCAGCCTTGCTCAGGGGCCCTGAGCCTGTGATGGGAGGCTGCAGAGCCCAGCACAATGCACACGCTGCCTCCAACTGCTGCATGGCGTAGTGTTAATATGATTGATTTTATTTCTTCTTTTTTTTTAAATATACATATATATATATATACGTATT
>NW_010180129.1:0-23297 GCF_000695765.1 Mesitornis unicolor | reverse complement strand
TTTAAACTATGAGCCAGACCAATCCTTACAAATATCTATCTTGTGATCCTGAAGTACAATAAGCATAAAAATCTATTTTCCAAATGAAAAAAAGAGGTGTAGATTTATCAGGATTTATCTTTTCAAATAGAAACTTCTCTATTGTCTCAAAGGCTGCAGCACTTAACAGAAGAATGCACTACAGAAACAACACTTAGTATCATGTCTGCAACTGAGGGTACAAAATAACTGTGATAGTTGTACAAGGTACTGCTTTTGATCATAAAATGAAAATTAATCATCTAAGGAACTACGAAATTTATGTGCAAAACCAAATTAAAAGAAGCAGCTTCATATAGAATCTCTTTGTCCTGTTCACTGACTGTGAATGTTTCACTAGAATTCCAATCCAGTTTACAAATTTACTCCCTGGTCCTGTTTTATTTAAAACACACTAGTTTTACTCATTCATCTTTTTTCTGCAGCAAACTCTCTGATGGCCATTTTGTTTATTTCAATGACTATTTAAGAAAATACATATGATGTTAATTTCTATGTGAATGCTACTGTGTATCTTCCTGGATGAAATTAGTCCACTTGGCTATTGTGGCTTACTAAACTGATAACTTTTGAATCTCATGGCAAAAACATATGTTTTCACAAAACATGCTAACCTGATGCAGAGCATCCAATTTTCACTGTTTAGGAAATTTCATTCTCTTTTTTTAAGAAAGAAAATGGGTCAGAAAACATCAGTAAATGTGTTCCAGAAAAACATCACCTAACATGTTACATCAAATCTTTGCTGGATTCTAGTAAGAATAGTAAGTTGTTCAGCCTTGGTTCACTGACAAAATAAATCATCGTCTGTTCATTTACACATGATCTTCAGAATCAGTGCAATGAAATGTCATGCCAAACCTAACATATATATTCTTAGGAGAAAATCAACATAACACACAGGCTACAAAAGTTACTAATGTAATAGAAAAAAGAGCATGTGTTCCTATCACTACAGAAATCTTGGTAACTATTTTTAATGACAAATATCTGAAAAATGCTGTATTTCTCCTTGCTAATTAATAAGGACTGAAAGTGGAGTAACATTCAGAAAAAAAATGTTAATCTTTTCTCAATTTGCTAGCCCTGGAATTCTGTTTTGATATTAAATCTGTGCAACTAAATCTGTGTATTTCTTCAACACCTCATTGATTTTAGGAAGCATTCCATGTGGACAGTTAAAAAAAAATCTCTCTTCATTTACCTATGGTAATACATAAAAGATTTTTATTTTATGGGTAACCTCTTTCAGCAAAGGTTTCCAAGAGTAGTTATGACTGACCACTGCACAAAAATTTTTGCTGATGGCCCCTCAGAGTAAAACAAGAAAGGTTTAAACAGGGTTAATAGGTAAGTTTGTCAGTCAGTAAAGGAATAACAAAGACAACATTTTCCTTTCAATTTCTAATATTTATTTCAGGGCTTAGTGTGTGTTTTCAGGGTTTGGGTTTTTTCAGTTTCATCTAAAATTTTCTTGTAGAAACTAGGATTACAGAGAAAAGGAATATTTCAGTGGAAACACCTTGTTGATGGCACTGACAAATAGTTCTGGGTTTTCCCTAAGTCAAATGAATATTCTAAAAGGAAATACACATTCTCGAAAAGCATTACAGCAAACAGGGCTGCCCATATCCCACACAGATATACAGACTGTGTTTCTTCTATATATGGTACTGCCTCATGAAAAGCATGACACATGAGAAGATGACAACCGGAAAAGGAGTGTCACACAAATAACTTCATCAGAAAAGAATACCCTGCTCTGGCGTTCTCATGTTGTGTGCCTGTTGAAAAGTGAAAAGAAAGGGTTCATTGAAGATTCATTTTAGTTTTTTATAACTGTCAACAGAGACCTGCTCTTCCCTATGATCTTAAGCACACCTGATTCTGAAAAGGGATGGCTGAATGAGGTCTTACCCTATATTCTTTTTCTGTGTCAGTGCCAGCAGGTCATCAAGCAAGGACTTTCAGTTAAGGTAAGCAAAGGTGAATTCACCACAGAGACTGCTCCCAGTTCTGCAAGATGTGTGCACCTTTGCTTCTGCAAAACACTAACTACGTGTGAAGCGATAACACCAAGAATTCCTTTACAGGAACTGACACAGGCATCTCAAGGCATTCAGCTGTGCCTTTGTGCTGGCTCTGCAGGCTTTCTATGTAGGTCACCATGTAACATTTTACTGGCTCCATGGACCACTTGAAGTCAGAAAGTGACAATGAGTGCTCCAGTTAGAATTTTAAATGAGGAGGTAGGAACTTAAAAGTTCAGACTACCCAAAAGAGAAGGAAATTTACTACCACAAATGATAGGAAAATGGTAGCAGGCTTTTAGCCATGTGTCGGAAGTGAAGTTTTTCTTAGAACTGGCTGACAAGATGGGACAGGCTGTTATCAGATTGCATGTTGCATCTCCATCAGTGGCTGTTTAATTTGTAAATAAAGAGACTGGAAAAAAAACCCATAAAGCCTGATCTCTTCTGGAAGCCTAACACAGACAGATGTAATATAAATTAATTAGCAGGTGATTCTTACTGAGGGTTTTTTTGGAATGAGAAAATATCACAGGGCCAGTATCCATTTTATATTATTGGGCCTTCTGATATATGAGAGATAGTTATTTTTTTTTATTCTTAGATCCCTCTGCCATCTAGGTAGGAAAGCAATCCTGCAGTGTTTCCAGCAGGGTTTTCAGGAGATTTGAATTACAGCTCATAGCATTGTAATTAAGACTTGGAGTTGAGAGTTTGCCATTTACTTGATTCTGCCTTTAGCTAGCAGATTAAGCTGTTGTTAAATTTCTTTCCTAGATAGTAGAGCTGAGAAGAATTTTCAAGCACAATGAAGGGATCTCTGGTGCAGGTTCAGACTTAACCAGGTTGGCCACACAGCTTCTGAAACTGTAAGACGTTTTGAAAGATACTCCACTACTTGGGGACAAGAGAGAAACATATACCAGGTATCTCTTAAATAGGCTGCTCTTCGCCTTCTGAAATTTAAGGATTAAATGGAAATACCTTTTTCCAAGGAGAACTGGCAAAGGTGTTCCCAGGTCCTCCTCCTGCATGGAATATAGGCAGCCATCTTTGCTTCAATGCTCTTCAGGAATGTGTTCAATTTTAAAAATATCCATCAGACCTGGGGGCTACCTCAAAAAAACAGCAGAGAGCATGTTGTTGTTATATGTTGTTGTGGGACACCAACTCTATTTTATGTTAGCTCAAGCATGTTGAGGAATAGACACAGAAAACTGAAATAATCCCGAGCTGGGTGGGTGGTAAGGAAGCAGGGAGGAAGTATTTTCGAAATATTTTGCCATTGCATTCCCATCTGAGTATTTTGGAGATGGGGCAATGGATGTTAACTGGCTGTATGGGTCACAGTACTGAGACAGTATCTAGCAGCTGAGCATGACAAGGACAAAACATACCTAGCCTAAGTCCTTCTCGCTTCCTGTATAGAATAGTCACAGCTCAGAATAGAAATGTCATTATTGCACTTGAAAAAATATGTTAAAGAAAAACAAACAAACGGAAAAACCAGAATTCCTGTTAAGAAGTGTAACATCTATTCCTTCTACTGAGAGAAATAAAGAGAATCTCGCTAGAGATAAAAAAAAAATCAACACAGTAATTATTCTTTTTGTCATGGTTTCACAAGGGAAATTTGTATATTGCATGTTTAATTCTAAAATAAAACCAAACATGGTTAGCATTTATAATACTTATATGGTGGTTATGTTAGGAAAGGATCTGATCAACATAGATTAAAACTGAGGTCCTTCAAAGAATGGCTTGAAGCAGGGCTGATGCTATTCTGCTTAAGGGTTTCTGGGAGTGGAACCCCCAGAGTTTTCACATCCTAAAGGTATCACTGGTTTTACTTTTCTAAAAAGTAAAGGAAAAGATAATTTGGAAAGCATTAGATCTAGTTTCTGAAGGACAGTTCTGATACAATATCTGTCTTGCTGAGATCTATATACTTGTTATCCTGATTCTATTAATTAAGATCTGAAAATATGCTTGTCTATTGGAAGCTGTGATGCAGAATTTGGGGGGATGGGGAAAGGATATTGTAGAAGATAAAACACAACAGGACTCTGAAACTCACAGGAAGGAGTACTTTTGAGAAGAAGGAATGGAGAGGAAAGTGTAAGAATCTCAAGACTTGCATTAGGATGGTAAAAAATTAAGATTATTCTGGAGCATAACACCATGTTCTTTTAACCTCCCTTTATAAAGACCCCTTCACTTTCATGACAATAGATTTTTTTTCATAAGGCAACTTAAACTTTTATCATTAAATTACTTTTCTATAATATACTACAGAAATACAGTTCAGAACCAATAGTGTTTTGTTCAGTAGACTGTGTCAGAGAGCATTACATCTATGTGTAAAACAGAAATGAAGACAAACTGGTGTCATTCAATAAATGTTCCTTATTTCCCTCAGCTGTTATATTTGATGTGTATTAATTTTTATAAGACAGCCCCAGAAGGACTATTTTCTTAAAAATAATATCAATGCATAAACCTGTGACCCTTGTCTCTACTACTGTCTAAACTCCTCACTTGATGGAACAGATACTTTGTTATTAGCAAGAACTCACTTGAACAAGGAAAAAAAAAATCATGTCCAAAAAGGCATCTCTTCATAGGAAAATACATTAAGCAGTGAAATAACAAAGAAAATTATAGCTAATTTAGACTGACAGTGTTTTCCGACTAGGCAGAATTAAGTGAACTTTTTAGACAAGGTTTTGGGCTAGACCATTACAGGATGTAAATAACCATGACCATTCTCTTCTTTATGAGATAAAGTCAATAATTTTCTTTTTAAAGGCAGTTAAAAGAGACAGGGCTTCATATTCTCAGAAGCACGAAAGATCTGGGCAGGGAAGATTCAAAGGATTCACTATGATTTTGAGAAATATAACCTAGAACACATTGTGATCTTCAAGACAGAGCATAAGGATCAGCAGAATTTCTGGGAGCAAAATTGAGAGTTTATACAGCTAGTACTAGGTTTCAAAGGATTGCCTTTCTTCAGGTGATTTAATGTAGTCTGTGTAAACTGTTTTCTCTGAATACAGACTTCACTGAACTGACTATACTTGTTTCATAGAGTATATTCATGAGAAGTCATCCTTGAAAACATAGTTAAGGCAACACACATTTACACAGAGTAGGAACATAGAACAGTAATACTCTTCAGAGTGCCATTTGCCAAGATGTCTGTATATGCTGTTGTACCAGTACAGTTTTATGTGTGAACTTACATCTCTAGTGTCAGTCAGCCAGTGTTAAGGTGCAAGATGATGTGGACCTTAAGTGTAGTTACAGGTTCATCACAAGCATCACAGCATTCATACACACTCCACCTGGCTCCTTCACATGTCCATAAGAAGGTCTGCTGGATAATTTGCAGCTGGCAGATGTTAGACAGCTGTTTCCTACTGCTTATCAATCACTAGACATTGCTTCCTAACAGAGGTCTGTTACCTGAAGGTCTTCATACCAGAGGACTGTATAAGAGGGTAGTATCAATATCATTCATGTTCATCTTGAATTTGCCCTAAAGAGAGCTATGATATCACTGTCTGTAATAGCAGAAGGTTAGTTTAACTCCCCCTCTAGTGAGAGTTATTACTTCTCCTCTCAGATTTGATAGCTGACTAAAAATAGAGCTGGACTTATCATTCAGTTACCTCTCAGATGTGGGTGCATGTGGAACTTGATCAAGATCTCAGTCAGAAGGGTGTGTAGACCCGAAGTGTATGAAAACTTAAGAGATCAGATAGCCAGTCCTCTTCCAGCAGCATTGGGCAATAGCTCAAAGAAGCAATTACTATATCATAAAATAATGGAAGATAAATAAATATGCTTTTTTTACAAATGCATAGTATGTTCTTTTGTAATTTCCTTAGGGATGGAAGGTTTCTCCTTGTTTCATTTCAATCAATGTAAGAGGAAATACAGGATTAATGCAGATACAGCTCACTTTGTCAAACTGCAGTTATTCTGATGTGCAGTTGCAGCCAGGTAAGTACCACTATCACAAGAGAAACTACCACTTCAGTGATAATGGGAGCTAATCTAGTGCCCTCCCCCTCACATATTGATTGGTTTTTTTGGGTTTGGTTTGGTTTGCTTTTTAACCAGAGCATCAGTGAAAGTCGGATTTGTTCTAGAAGCAGAGGAATTTGAATAATATCAAACTGTTAGGAAAAAAGTTCAGATTGTTGATAATAAAAAATCATGAGTTGTCTCCATAGGATATAAATGCAATGCAAAAACTTCTGTTACAATTTTATAAATATCAATAAGAATGAGTCAATGGATTTGTAATTGTGCCTACAAAGGCTCTCCTTATAAAGTGTACAATGTAAAAAGAGCAAAATGGGGACTTCTGTTCACTCAAAGAACAACTGAAATTAGGCTTTAAATTGTCCATGGCAGAATATTAATCCTTCCTTCCATTTCAAAAGGAAAAAATGTAGGGTTTTTATGTTTGAGCAACTAAAACATCTTATGATTCTGCAGTGTATGAGATCTGGTGGAAACCTCTCTGAATTAGATTGGAACAGATGTGCTACTTTCAGCGAGTCTTGAAGCAAATTCTGTCACATTCAAGATTTGAACAACTAAAAAATTGTTTTGAATGGAGTTAGATGACAGAACACTAAATACCATTCTTGATTTCATTTAATATATTCCAGTGATGCATGGTCCTGACATGTATGCTTTCAGGTTTTGTCTTAAAGCATTTGAAGTTCTGTTGCATAATGTGATTTCATACATTGAAAGACTGTAAACAAGTTGAAAAAAGCAACCCACAAAAACATTTTTTCCAAAAGATTATTTTTCCTGAAAAATACCAGTGTTAAGTGTATTTTTGACAAAATAAGTTTTGTTTGGCAATTTGAACCACATCTAAAGTTTCAAATGTCAGCTTAAAAAGTTCTCAAACTGAGACAAGTTTGTGAATCTTCAGTTTGTTCTTGCTCAGTTTATGACAAAAATGCTAAATGAAACCAAGGGGTACAAACATGCTTTTACATGTCCTTCTTTGCTTTTGGTCATGTTCTTAATGTTCTAATCCAAAAGCAGTGTCTATGACCTATCCGCTATTTCTGTTGCAAATAATTGCAGTAGCTTTTGATTCTGAATCCTGTTCCGGGCACTGAAGAAAGAGAGAAACAACCTCCGTGCTGGAAGCAGAGTCTTTGTCTGCATTGTCTCATCAGCTTGAGATCCTAAGTATTTGGATGACAAGGCAAAGCCAACTTTTGAACGTATGCCTTGTGCTGTAGCTGGGTTCTTTAGGGTTGTTCCTTAGGAAAGTTGGAAGTTATTTAAATCACTTCCTCCTCACTTCATCTCTGCTTTTGCACTTGCTTACTTGATTGACCAATGGCCCAATTTTTAATCTTTTTTTTTCTGTGTTAAAAAATAATTTCAAAATTCCCAAGAAGTTACTCTGCTGGTCCTTCAACTTTATTCAAAGGACTGCTTTTTCCCTTAAAATACTTTGCTTCTTTCTGCAACAGACAAAGCATGGGATCAAAGGGACTTGACATATATTGCTGAGTAAAAAATATCCATTTACTTCCAATTTCATAATTGGCTTTCTCAATTTCATAATTAGGTCCATTTCCACATTAATATTTTCACTCCTGTTTTGTACCTCCCCTTTAGAGGTAGGACTCTAAGAAAAGCAAAGATAAGCATGGTTCAGAAGAAGCTGCCAGGCTAAATTGAGAGCTGCCCTCACATAGGCTGTCTATATTTAGGTGCGGGTCCCAAAGCGGTTTTTGATAAGGTTAAGAATGCTATTAGGATTGAGATTAGTGTTGATGCTAGTAGCTACTGGTAAATGCTGATTGGAGACAGAGAGGCCAGAGGAACCAACAGGTTCTGCCTAAACCTGGTGGTGTTATGATACACTTTTCCAAGTTTGGGTCTGATAAGGCCGTCTGGACAGACAGAGTTGTGATTTAACTTAGGCCATGCAAGGGTCAGTGAGCTAAATTGATGGCAATTAGAAACATTTTTTGTTAGATTAAGTGGGTTAAGGGTGACTAAGAACAGCTCTTTCACATTGGTTCAGTGACAAACTTCCTAGAAATAATAGCAGACTGCTAACTATTCTTTCTTTGAGCACACCATTAATTTCTGTAATTCCATTTTTTACTATTTTTAGGTATGTTCTTAGGACTTACAGAGTTTTGGGGAACATTTGAAGAAATAGAAGTCATAACAGAGTAACTATTAAGTGTTCTAATTTTTACGTGTTCTTGCTATGCGACCCATACGCAGAATTTTTAACATATTTTAGACTTTTGCCTGTGATTTTGTGTTTTCAGAAGAGACATTTAGGCTTAATGCCCAATACATTATATCATTGCTCTGATTAACATATTTTGCTGTCTAGCTACCCACGCTATTATATATGCATTATATAAACATGCACACTACTATACATTGCAGTGTGCGTGTTTTTACAGTAATTACAATATGTATGTAATAACACACAGACACACACAATTGATATATTTTATAGTACTTTTTAAACTGCATTCTTTATGAACTACTAACAAAATCCCAAACCATGACATGACATGAAACTTCCCAGCTTGCTTCAGTCCTCAGACTATCATCCACTACTGGTCTTCCCTGTAGGTGGAGAGGAAACGACAACTTCAGAATTATCACTGCCTTAGCCATAATATAAGAACTGACAGCAACAAGAAGCACTGTTCTTTCTTCTGAAAGTGAGTCTTCTGGAAAAAAACTATCATTTTAGACCTTTGAAAGGCCACTTGCTATTTTATAATTGATGTGACTCCATGGCAGGTAGCTGAGTCTTAAAATAGAGGAGAGTAATGTCTATTATTTATATCACTTAGGCAATTAAAATAAGTTGTGGACATTAGCAGACCAGGTAATGAACAATGATTTCTACTGCTGCTGAAATGTAGAAGGTTACTGTTGAAGCCTGGACAGAGATAAGTTTGAAATAAGCCTATTAGCACAAAATAGATATATCATCACTATAGATGTTGAATTCTAAATTAATGAAAAAACAATAAATAATATGTAATAGTTATTAAATAGTAGTACATTTATCTATTTAACTGGTCTTGTTGGTACTGTGGTGAGGGACTTCATTGGATACTGAGATGAAATCTCTGTCTGAGACTCAGACCATGATTTGTAGACATTCAGAATTTGACTCCCAAGTTTTAAGATTAGTCTGCAAACCACATTCCCCTTACTTGTTCTGGTGCTTGTGGTTTTTTTAAATCAACCTCATAAATGCATAAATTATATAGCATTTTAAATATTCAAAGTACTGTAGAGGCATTACTGCTAATTATGTCTCTTTTCTTCGTCCACAAGGAGAATAATTGCTTACTCCTCACTGTCATTTTTCCCCCCTTCAGTGAAGTATTATATTCAGTGCTGAGTATTGAGAATTTGCATCTCAAGTTAGATATCTGATTAACTCCTGCTTCAGATTTGAAGAGGTCTTTCTCTGTCTGTGCTGAAACTGTGCTTGGACAGACTGGAGAATGGCATGTTATGAAGCAGAGCTGTAAATGCTGGAGACAGGAAGGCAAGACTCACAGCTGAACAGGTGGGAAACAAGGTCTGAGAGAATTAGGAACAAAGGTGTTAAACCTACACATCCTTCCAAAATCAGCATCTCCAACTTCTCTGTTAATTGTCTTGCAACATTGCAGCAATTTTTATTCTAATTAAATAGCAAACCAAAGAAATCTGAAATTACCCAAATGGGAATCTGATGCTTTCTTCACATACCAGGAGGTGCTTTACCAGCCACTCACAGAGTATTTTCAAAATACTAAGAAAGAAGTCTGATATTGTCAAATATTTGGGAGTGAGAGAGGAAAACATCCAAACTTAGCTTTGGAAAGCCTGTGCAGTGCGATACAGAAACATCCTTGCTGAAGTGAATGATGTAGCTCCATCTTTCAGTCACTAGAGAAGAACCAAGTGCAGTGATACTCTTTGTAGGAAAGGGACTTGATAGTGATGTCAAGGCAACACTTCTGGTGTCATGGTTATGTAGGCACATAGGTCCCCAAGGTCCCTAGGTTCCAAGACTTAAGAACATGGCAAAAACTGACTCAAGGGTTGGATTCACCTTGAGCTCTTTGCAACTCTGACTTGAGGGAATAGCCAGGAAAACCCGGGGTAGAGATCCTCAATGGGTGTCAAAGCAACACAGGCAACAATAACACAGGCTGGACTTCAAGCCTTAAGAATCTGTGTTTGTCCAGAACACTTAAAATGAGCAATATGATTGTCTATGATTATTAATGGGGTTTGATGTCCCTTATTTTTTTTCTGATGAAACAAGTATGACATTTGTTTGTATCTGTCTTAGGTGAATTCTCTATGATAACACACTCCTCTAATAATAACAGTACTTGTATGCATGCTTGCCTTCAAGGCCCGAAGTGTGATACAGCTGCTGTCAAATTTCCATGCACTACTGCTTTTCAACAGTCAACCTCTTTCAAATTAAAATGAAGACAGTATCTCAGGATGAAAACAGCACGTTGTGTACATTAGTATAACTTGCCCAAGCAAGAATATGTCATCATCTTTCTACAGTGTGAGCCTGTAGGGTGTTGCAAACTGCCTGATTAGCTTGTGCCTGAGGTGGACTGCTATAGTCTGAACAATTCATCCTTACCCCGATAGCTCCTGCTTAGAGAGGGTCAGCTTATGTGGGGACGAGGAAGACGATGGCAGCCCAAGTAAGCAGCCCCAATTCAAAGAAGACATTGTCCCTGCCACCATGTCTACTTCACTCTCTGGGATCCCCAGATCCTTCGGGTTCTGTTTCTGGTCCTGTTTTATCTTCAACCCATATTATCCAGAGTCTGTCTTTGCACTTCCTTTGTTAGAGAAGCTCCTGGGAAAGAAAAATAGTTTATCTGAGGTAGGGAATAGGAGGTGGATGTTAAGGTAAGAAGATGCCTTTGGAGGTGCGGTGAAGGGAGAAAGGAAAGATCCTTGTCCCTCTCTGCACCTTTCTAAGTGTTTCTCAGGCACAAGACCTAAGCCTCCATTTCTGTGTATGGTCTTTCTCCTTATCTGACTGCTTGCTCCCAGGACTACTTAGTTTAATCTGAGTATCCTTTCAATACTCTTCTGACTTCTCCCAGCCTTTTCTTTTCCCCAGCTCCCCATGCCATCTCTTCCACCTCTGAAAAATCCAGTCTTTTTTCTGCTTGAGGACAGCAACATTCAATTTTGCTTTCATGACAACATAGCTTTGAAACTTCTCTTCTATAAGCCAGTCTAAAAGTTTAAGTAGGGAATCACTGTGTTGTTAACATGTGTGATACTCAAAACACTTCACAAACTTCTACTGCAAGAAACATGCTGATAGGAGAAAAGGAGGAGTTACAAACTGACTTCAGGCTAGAAAATACTTAAAGTGAAAGTCACTAAGGTACTTTAATGCTAATATTCTAAATAAGGATCTTGAAAAAAAAAATGCTGCATAAGGCTGCCCATTCCATCAGCATTCTTTAACTCAGACTTCAGGGAAATAGAGTGCTAGCAAGGGGTAAGAGCTTTTCTTGTTTCCTTAGAGTTTGCTGAATGGTAAATATTTTATTTTTATAGGGGTGTGACTGGAAAGTAATCTTATGATGGAATGTGTTCAAGTATTTTTAAGTACAGCTTGTTCAAAGGAAAGTACTTGAATAAAAGGGAGCCATCTTAAGGGTGATCCCAAAGGAAACTTTCCAGTGCCTAGCTAGAGGAACATATGCCAGGGTGAAATATTCCATTATCAGATATAAATGTAAATTGTTGGCTGGTTACATTCTAGTAATGAGCCATCTTGAAATTACAGATAAATCTGTCTTTTATTCCTACACTGTTTTAATGCACAGTGAGCTATTTTCTCTGTAGTATTGCATTTTGCTTAATTGTCCATATTGTTGTTAAGTACCTAAAAGAGTCAAGGGGTTTCAACTGAATCTAGAAAGAGTACACTAAGCTATTAAATGAAGAATTTCTAATCTACCCTTATATTTAAAATGTTGCAGTCTTCTATAAAAATATTAATCCAGGTGTGACCCTGAAAATCTGAAATTATTTATACCAGCTTTTATTGACCATCAAGCAGATGTGCAATCTAGTTAAAATGCATAGAGTATTATATGAAAAATAAATAGTTCCATTTAAAACCAGTCCTTAGGTTGAGAACACACATAATATATACACGTGCATACTCACAGAATCACAGAATATTAGGAGTTGGAAGGGATCTCAAAAGATCATCCAGTCCAACCCCCCTGCCAGAAAGCCTGGCTCCTTCCTCCTGACACTCGCCCTTTACAGATTTAGAAACTTTAATGAGGTCACCCCTCAGTCTCCTCTTCTCCAAGCTAAAGAGGCCCAGCTCCCTCAGCTGCTCCTCATAAGGGAGATGCTCCACTCCCTCCATCATCTTTGTGGCTCTGCACTGTACTCTTTCAATCACTTCCCTGTCCTTCTTGAACCCAGGGGCCCAGAACTGAACACAATATTCCAAATCCGGTCTCACCAGGGCAGACTAGAGGGAAAGGAGAACCTCTCTCGACCTACTTACCACACCCCTTCTGATACACTCCAGGCCACATTTGCAGCCATAGTAAGGTTGGTGTATTGTTCTTAGCAGGCTAAAAGACCCCGATGAGTCAGAATTCTGTTCCCAGAATGCTGTTTGAATCAGGACAAGTTTTACACAAAGTATAACTAAGTATTTGTTTTCCTGTCCTGCATGAAGAGAACATTTTCTTGGCAACCACCACAGAATAAACCCAGTACACCATCCACTAGCACCTTTAATTATTTCTTAGCTACATTTAAAGAAGACTGATATTCGAAAGCCAACTGGACATGGTTATGGGCAACTTCCTCAAGTTAACTCTTCTTGAGTAGTTGGGTTGGACCAGATGACCTCCAGAGGCCCGTTCAACCTCAACCATTCTGTGATTCCTAAAACAGAGTTTATGAAGATGAAACCTTTACCTAAATGGAATTCAGAGGCAGATGTTTGTTATGTTTGAAGGCTAACAGACAAACATTTCATGGCGTTTTCAAACCCTTTACTGAAGGTGTAAATCTTCCCTGTCCAATCCCATGATAGTTATCTGCTTCCTTTGTGTACTTTATTGGATAGACAGTGTCTTTATACACTTCTTTACAAACAAAAAAAAGTCTCAACTCTGGGGCTTATTTATAGCTACAGGACTGTAAGGCTTGTATGTTGCTAAAGAGCTATTGCAACTAAATTGCCTGCCGAATACAACTGGAAAAAAAAAGAAATCTCTGTTTTTATTAACTTTAATTAAAATTTACTAGAAAATTATAGGTATAAATTTTTTTATCATAAATTAATTTTCATTAGAACTTTGATCCAGCAGAAATCCAGTGTAGTAATGAAAACTCTTAAGTATACTTCTACTAAGTACAGCACTACATAAACCTTGGGGAATTCATCACCCACCTCAGTGTAACTGAGACATATGGTAAAAAAGGTATAGTACAAAAGGACGAAGTGAGGGAGCATTGAAAGACAAGGGTTATTTTCAGTCTTTGGCTTATAACTGTAAGTTCAAAAATAATTTTAATCCCTTTGTTGAAATCCAAAACAAGCTCTAAGAGAGTTTACTCATCAGGCACAGATTCTGTGGGAAGATCAAGCCATGGTTCTACTTCAGAAAATGAGCATCCTTGTTTGGGATTGCTGTTGTAGGTCTAACTGTTGTTGGAAAGAGTTTAGTCTGATAAGTTTTTAGGGACAGAGCAGATGTTTTTTGAGATAATCACATTGAAGAAAATGCAGTTTTATGCTAGAAAAGCTCTGATTTTCATTTTCATTTGCTAACTAATTATTGCTGTATGTATGTAAGATAAGTTTTCAAGTGTATGTAACTACGGAACTGCCAATGCCATCTCTGGGGTGAGACAGACCTATTGGTATTGAATGTGCCATTAAGTTTCCCAATTGTCTTTTCAGAAATTTCTTCAGAGATATCTTACATGCGGTGTTGTGGTTTGCAGAACATCTGCATCATTAGGAAGTCAAACTGTGCTCTGAAAAATATATGTTAAGTATTACTTCATTATCAAAATTTCTTGCTCTAGAATTATTCACAAACTGCTGTAGTAAGTCTGTAGCCAAGTGCAATGCAAAAGGTAACACTCTACAGTCTGTCTCTGAATAGAGGATTGGGCAGTACACGCTATCATTTTTATAAGTTATGTAAATGTTATAAGGCAGCAAAGCAGAGAATTTAGAAGAAAAATGGCTATTACTACTGACTGATAATTTATCTTTTCATCTACTGTTTTGTGAGCAAAGATATACCAGTACCTCTAAAAATTACTCACCACAATATTTGGTGCTTACCTCTCTGGTACAAGTTCTAAGTATTATTTCAGCACTTAATTTAATTTTGGTTATGCTTTTGTACCACTTCTGTGTTTTCTGCAGTGCCTGTCCTGTAGATTTCCTGTCTCTGGGAAGCTATATTCCATAAAGATCCCAGTACCACTTTTTTTTCCAATAAAAACTTAAGAATGCTGAAGAAGAGACAGTGTCCAAACCTACAATTCAAAGTACTAAATCAAGTAGTCTGTGACAAAAGCACCAACTTTCCTCAGTCCTAAAAAAGGTGTTTAGTTTCATTTTTAAAAATCAGACTTCAAGGTCTCAACATGTAGGAATTTTTTTGTTTCCCGGTAGTATTTGTCTACCTGCAAGAGTCTGTTTCCATACACAAGTATGGCATATGCCTTGACATGCAAAGAGCATAGGATAAGGACTAAGTATTGTTACTGGAAATTTTTTTTTCAAGTTTGTGCTTTTGAGGTTTGGCCAAATATAGACAACAGCTTTTTAAGATCAGAAAGCAAGAAGCTCCAAGATTATCCCATTTGATCTCTACATTTACATAACAGTTCCACAGAGATTTTTACCTAATTTCATCCCTTTCCCCATTTCTGACCAACACTACGTCTCCCTCCAAATCAACCTGGCACTTATGAGCTGGATATTTTGCAAGCTTGCTACAAAGATTGATTTTTATTATTTGTTTCTTCAGTTGTTGATTTTTATCACTTGTTTCTTTCTAGATCGGGAACCTAGTCATGCCTTCTTATTTATTTTTATTTTTGTTAGTGCTACTTAGTATTTTAGGTTTTTAAAATACAAACAGTAATTGTGTTATGGTTGCCTCAGGTTTAAAGAGAGACACTGTTGTGATTTAGGTTAAGAGGTAGAATTTCTCATCTGCTGCCAGTTTCATGAAAGATGTCACACAACTGCATGTGTTGCAAGAAGTTTTTGTTAATAAACTTGCTATCACTTGAACACTTAAAAGAAGATATTAGTTTACTGAGCTAGGCTGTGTTTCTGTTTACTGCTACTGTTATTTTGGCCTAAAAGCTATCTGGGAAATCCTCCAGCATGTGAAGAAACAGAATATGGCACAGTATTTCACTGTTGTTTTTTTTGACTGCACTAGTAAAATATTAAACTCTAATGCGCAAGTTCTTAAGCCTCAAATACTGTTGAGAGCTGGAACAGGCTAATCTTTCAGAGCAGGTTTTCTTTTGATAGTCAGAGGACATTCAGAGTCATAACTCGTTTCTTTTTTCTCCTGCAGTACTGTGATGGCTCTCTAGGGAGAAAAGGTCTGCACACATTTGTTCATTAACCCCACTTCTCTGGCTATGGTAAGAAAACCACTTTGGGACTGTATGCACATAGAAATAGGGGCACAGGGGAATCCATAGTCAGTTTGTTTACCTAGTAGTAGAGCCTAGAAATTACTTCTGGCCCTGTAGTCTGGATTGCTATCCGAACGCGTGTTTTGTCTGCGTGAACTGCAGCATTGCTTAATCGGTATTTTTCCCCTTGGTAACTTGGTTGAAAAGTTCAGTTTGTCACAGCTAATCTTTAATCCACAGCAACTCCCAAATGTATTTAATGCACTGAATATATTGAGTAGTACACGTCAAGGCTGGAATAATAAATTAAAAGGTCATTTGTGTGCAGTGAAGTATGATTACTGATCTCTGTAATTTGCACGCCTCTGAGTTCAGACATCTATGGGCAACAGTTCTATACTGAAAGTGCATATCATGGCTATGGTGGGTTAACCTCAGCTAAGGGCCAAACTCCACTCCATCTTCTCGTTTACTCCCCCTCCTCAGCAGGAAAAAATTAGGATGGGAAAGCTTGTGGGTCAAGGTAAAGATAGGCAGATTGTTTAAAGTTACTGTAGAGAGCAAAACAGACTGGAATTGGAGGAAAGTAATTTAACTGATTAACAATTAAAATAGATTTGGGAGTTAAATACAAACTTTGAAACACCTTTCTTCCCCCCTTTACTGTGCTTCGGTCCATCACTTCAGACTCCTCTACACCCACCTCTGAGTGACAGTGGGGAAGGTACAAGGGGGTAGGATTGTTAGTACATAGTGATTTCTCTCTGCCATTCCTTCCCTCTCACACTGTTCCCCATGCTCTTCCCATGGGCTGTGGTCCTTCAGCAAAAATATGCTCCTGCATGGGCTCTCCATGGGCCACAGTTCCTTCAAGAACCATCTGACTGCTCCAGGGTTGTGTCCTCCATGAACTGCAGGGTACCTCTGCTCCAGTGCCATAGAGCACCTTCTCTTTCTTCTCTGACCTTAGTGTTCCCTCTTCTGTTTCTCATTCTTTTCATTCCTACATCCCCTCTCCCTGTCTGGCTTCCCCCACACACACACTTTTTGAATACATTTTCAAAAGGGTACCTCACACTTGACTGATGGGGTCAGCCTGTGGTGGATCTGTTGCAGAGAGGTAGAGGAAATCTACAAATTGAACGCCTGTGCTACTGGTGTAACCAAGGTTGTGTGCAATTTGCATACCTAGTGTGCCTTGCAATTCTTTAGGGTTGTGGGAGGGGATAGCACAGAGAGGCAGCCCTTTGGATGGCTAGCCAGCAGCTGTCAAAGCACATAATGCATCACATGATTTGCAGAGAGAGTACTTGTGGAGAAAGAGTAGAGAACCTGCCAAGGTGGGAAGGAATGAGATTAAATTTAGGTGCAGTTTCCTTTGGCTTTCCCATGCCCTCCCAAGATACAAGCTGTAGTGGAGCAGCCGTGTCCTGCATGAGAACCATACAGATGGGCTCAGAAAGGATCCTTAGAAAATGCTCTGTAGGTTATCAACTCTGTTCCTACCACAGAAGTATTTCCTTACTTACAGATTTTAGTGTCATTTTTTGTAACTAAGCTCTGGAGTTGAATTTAAGTTCAACTGCTCTGGTGTGGAGTCCTCCATGGGCTGCAGTAGGAAAGTCTGCCTCACCATGGTCTTCATCATGGGCTGCAGCACCTGGTGCACATCCTCCCCCTCCTTCTTCACTGACCTCAGTGTCTGCAGGGCTGTTTCTCTCATATAGTCTCACTCCTCTCTCTCCAGCTGCAATCACTGTTGTACAGCAACTTTCCCCCAACTTCTTAAGTATGTTATCACAGTGATGCCACCACCGTCACTGATTGGCTCAGCCTTGGCCAGCAGCGGGTCCCTCTTGGAGCCAGCTCATTTGCTCCATCGGACATCAGGAAAGCTTCTAGCAGCTTCTTGTAGAATCGACCCCTGCTTCCAAAACCTGGACACACATGGATGCCTACGAAAGAAAGAATGTTACACAGTTCTATGTTGCAAAGAAGGGCTATTAGAATAAGTATGGAAATCATGTGTTTATTTCATCAGAGATACAAAGTTGATTAATTTTATCCAATGCAGTTAAAGTGCAAAGGTCATATAATTATTTTTATAAATATCTCTGAGGTTAAATGGCAACGGAAAAAAATATTTTAATTTAAAAAATACTAGTCGTCCATTCTTTTGATCCTGGGATCAAGAGGCTGTCCATGAGTGAGTTTCCCACTTCTTTGTAGTTGGGAAAATGGTTTTAACCGAGTTGTATCTCAGGCTGTAATGCAACCTTACAGCACAAGAGTTGCTAACAGTGCCACATTTCAATTACTCTCTCTCACTGTCTTTGCCTTTTGCTTTCATGAAGTTCTTACAAATACCTGAAAAGAAGAAATCAAAGCAATATATCAGTGGTAGCAAACTGTCTTAATTTAAGCTGTCCACAGCAGTTGAAGGCTGGTGATGACAGCAAAAGAGCAGAGATGCACAGCCTTCTGTAAATTCTGCTTTTCAACCCAAGGAATTGTCACCCCACTGCTCTACATCTTCCTTATTATGCTAAGCAGGATATTGCTGTTCTCTACAACCCAAATTAAATCTGTTCTGGAGACACAGTCTAATGCTGAAGGTGTAGCCACACATTTTAAAGAGATCACTTTAAAAACCCAAGGCCTAACTGAAAGCAATGGAGGAAGGGAGACTATGAAGGGGGCAATAGACAAAGAAGTAATATAAAAAATGCATGATAATAAAACCAAATCATACTCATCTGTCTCATGTTCAAATTGTTGGTTTTACTATTATATTTGCAAAGCAGCAATGAGTTTGTACAATTCATTGTAGAAGTACGGCCAAATGTACATATCAGTATTTGAGCAATCTTGAAAAAAACCTACACAGAAACACTACCTTGTCTTTAGAGGAGTCTTTAGTTTTGCCTTTAAACAAATTATGTGTATTGGAAAATTCTTAATCACTCTAGATATAGCTGAGATTTTTACTGTTGAGCTGATTTTGCTGGATTAACTGAGAGCCATTTCAAACTAACTTTAAATTAATGATATTTTTAGATAGTGAAAGTTGAAAATTTCAGTAATTCTTTTTGGAATACCAGATAAAACATTGTAAATGTCCCTGAAGTCCTGGGAAAGTTTGAGAATGTAATTTATATACTCTTTATATGCTTTACTATCCCCCTATTATCTTAGGGCATGAGAAAAATGGGAACTACTTCAATACATATTTTTGACATACATTTGTTATCCTTTTTTCACAAGGACTTCAGTAGTCTTATGATAAAACTGTAACTTAAGAAGTTGTTTGAAAGACTGTTTATGAAGTTGTAATGTTTCTGTTAGAAAATATTTTCAAGCAAAAAAATAATTTGACTTGCAACTCTGCTCACAACCAGAAAACAACTAATAAGAATCTTTAGCAGGAATAAATTTCTGAACAATCTTGATATGCTTTTGTCATAGTAACAGCTGTGAGTGAATATTGTTTGAAGTAAACATCTTTTCCTTGCAGAAATGTTGTCCAGCTGTGCTGTTCGAGTTTCAACGTATGTTCCAGTGTTATAACTATTATGCAAAATCTGGTCTGGAAGACTTCCTGGCAGCATCTGAGGAGTTAAAGGAACTTTTTGGGTGAGCATTGTTTTGCCTCTTTGGAGGATAAAAGTTATTTTAAGACTTTTTGCTTTTTTGTACTAAGTGATTCTAAGATATATTTCCTATAACTGTAGTTATAACTGATCCACTTGATACACTGTATATTAAGAGAAAGCTTTGATACAGAGTTGGTCTGATGACCAAGAATGCACAGGCAACCTTAAGCACTACAGCTTTCATAGCCAAAGGAGATTTTTCCTACACTGAAGCTTGTATTCACTGTGTTAGGCATGGCTACTGTGAATATTGGAGGGCTTAGTTAAAGCAGTTTGGCAGTGAGAGAATGATGCAGTCTGGAAGAACTTCACAGTAATGGAATTGAGTGAACCTTTTTTCTTGCATGAGGATGCACATGGTGCAAATAGGGGAGTGACTATGCATCTCAAGAGATTTAATGTCTCTTGTCCAATATTGCTTCAGCTGCAGTACCTAGGGTGGTCTTGCTGTTGACAGCTGTTACATTGGAGATGAGTGTACTCTGGGTATTTAATGAGAGGAAAATGAAAGTGTAACACCCTTAGGCAGAAGAGGGCTGTAAAGTGAAGCACATACAGCATTTTTTACCATTTCCTTACCAAAGAAAGTGTTTTACTGTGAGAAAGGGAAAGGCAGATTTTGTTTTATAATGTTCATAAACAAATATATTTATGGCATGGGTTGTTGAAAACTCTGTCTGAATACAAATGCTACTTAATTATTATTCCCCACCTCTCAGAACCTTGAGATTTGCTAATCTCAACATTCATGGACATAATATTCAGCCAAGGAAATAACTGTGTGTTATTATTTTATCTTTCCATTTCCCTGAGTTTTGTTGTTTGTGGTGGTTACAGAATACCTTTAGGTGTTAGAGATCACCATTGACAAGATGGTTTGCACTTGAAATACTACTTGTAGCTGGGGAGGGAAAAAGGAAGCTCTGGTTACAACATATGGTACACCTTGTTGTAGTTGCATGGGCATTTTGGTCATGATTTGCTGACTTGGAAGGGTGTAACTAACAGCTTAGTGAGAGGAGTCACAGATATCTGTGTGTAAATTCTGAATCTTGTCAGCTTTAGTATTTAGTGGTTACAATACCTTGAAGGATTAGAGGAAATAAAAATCACCCTACTTTCTACACCTTCACCCCTTCCTTGTGACTCCTTACAGCATGTAAGTCAGCACAGGTATCATTTTTGTCCTGTCCCTTTATGTCACTGCAGGTTAAAAATATCCCTTGCTTTCTGGCACTAGATGCATATTCATTCATGTGATCACCCCCAGATAAGCTGTGCTGTGCCACTTGGCCTTGGGACCAAGTAATAATTCTTCACCCTTTCTTTTTATTTGTGTAGACAAAGAGGGCTTTGATAAAATAGTAACAGCAGGACTTTGGAATTGTTATTTTAAGGCAGCTTGCCTAGAAGAAAATTATCTGCACAAACCCCATGTTCTGTGGTAGCCTGATAGCTGTCCTCACCAACCTACTCACTTGCTAATGGGACTACCAGAAGCTCCACTGCACAGAGTCAGAAATTACGACTTCCAAAGAACTGCATCAAGAGATATTGGCTGTGTGTCCTTTTCCTGTGCATTGAGGAGGACAAGGCATCATTTGCATAGCTTAGACTTACTGTCAGTTACTGGACAATGGAGATCCTGTACAAGCACATATTTGGAAAAGCTCATGTCCCACCTGCTGACACAGTTGATGCCTACTTTGTGGATGTTTACCTGCTTGAGTTTCCTTAAACCAAACTGGTGCTGAAACAAAACACAGACTCTCCAGGGTTATCAGCACTCTCAGAAGATCCCAGAAGATCATAAGGGAAAAAAAAAGGGGGCATTAAATTGACAAAAAACCCCCATGTAGGTCTTTAAGGCAATAGTTAACATCTGCACCTTATAAGTCATAGCTGGAGAACTTAAAACGTACAAACTTAAGAAATTCAATGAATTCTGTCTAAGTTGTCCCAGGTAGATCTTTATAATTTATTAGTGATATAAAATACTAGATGCTGAGGTCCTAAAAAGGAATTATGTGAAGTGATAAAAATACAGTACAGCCAAGGGATTCTGGATAAGTTACCTTATTCAAATGCCTGATACCTAGTGCTAGGAAGCCTGTCTAGGGTAAAATGAAGCCCAGTCGCTGTCCTGCAGTAGGCAGTGTAGACAGAGAAATATTGTCTAAAGACATCAGTAAAAAATGTGAAATGTCAAATGATGCATGAAAGCAGAAAACTTGTTACAGAAAGAAGTTGTATAAATTATTCTTAATTACCTATTTTTTTTAAATTAGTTGTAGCACGCTTGCCAACGGAACAACTAAAGGAAAACAGATTAATCTCTCATTTGTTATCTTGTGAGTAAAAGAAGAAAAAAAAATTATTCTTGCAAAATGTGATGTAAAAAGTAACAATTAAGGCTAATGTAAAGAAATTCCCAGCTGCCGTAACTGATGATGATAAGCACTTGCTGTTCAGTATTGCTGCCTTAGAGGACTGGGGAGTTCCATGTTCTACTAACTGGATAACTATTAAGTGACTTGAAAGCTTTGAGAATGACCCAAAGCATGATTTGTTTTCTCAGTACACCATTCAAAAACAGCAAATTCCATCAATTATAAGAAATATTAGGATTTTTTTTTTGTTGGGAGAGAAAATTTTGGCTCATTGGGAAACTGATGGCTCAAAAAAAATCCCAAACTGGGATTAGTAATATGTCCTATATTACTGCAAGACTACAGGTTTCAAGCTAACTAAAGGAAGTATATGAGCTTTAGAAAAGCTAGGGAAGGCAACTGTCAGAGTGGTTTCTCAATTTTGCCTACGGCACAGGTAGCACACTGCTACAATACAATGTTATCATTGTTTGTGCCATATTAGAAACTTTCTAATGACATAAGTATATTTTTTAATTATCTTAAATTCTATTTTGTCACTTTAACGAGATTTGTTATTTGTGGCAGAACAGCCATTAAGGTAGTTCTGATTATTGACATGCAATATTTCACTTCTAAAAGCCCAGTACAGTTGTTTCCTGAAAAGCATTAAATAAAACAAAAATGCAAGCTGATGGCTTCTGTTCATCTCACAAGAAGAATACTGTATTTGGGACTAATGAAGGCTCCTTCAGCAATACTGTCACTGTATTTTGAAAACTGATTTTGAGAGAGCAACTTGACATATAAAAATTTAGTTGCAGTTCTTTATTTTCCTCAACTGTACAACTTGTGAAAGAAGTTCATTAGAAACCAGTCTCAGAGTACTTTAAATGTTTTTATTTAAACTGGAGGTAGTCTTTAGAACTATGAGGTTTTCATACTTTTTTATTCTGATGACCATTTAACATTTTCTGATGGACAATAGGCTTGGTTTTCTTCATTACTTTTTGCTTCGGTGCCGTGTGGACTACAGGCTGAAAATCTCTTCATTAGAATATGTGGTAATCGACCCTGTACACACATGTAAAGTAAGCAGTAGTATATAAATAAGCTCACCTATTTGATGTAGGGAAGTGGATGAGCGCTAAGTGGTTCCTGATAGAAGTAGATAAAATCTGATTACTCCTGAAGACTTCAATAAATATAACAAAAATAATTCCTCTGCCTTCAAGTGCTTGGAATGCAAGATATGAATAAGTAAATACAGTAAATGTACTAGGTAGAAACAGGTGTCTTTGAGCCTGTAGATGTCTAGTGGTAAATCTGCATGCTCTAGAGGTCTGGAACGCTCAGCGCAAAAAATTTGCAATGGATTGAAAACCAAACCATCTTTTAATTTTGCTTGTTTAACTTTTCATAGTCATTCCTTGATCCACAAAGCAAAACCTGACTTTTGTGAAATGCAGGCA